>NW_027130076.1:297500-300000 GCF_040414725.1 Anabrus simplex
ACTTACTTACTTACTTACTTACTTACTTACTTACTTACTTACTTACTTACTTACTTACTTACTTACTTACTTACTTACTTACTTACTTACTTACTTACTTACTTACTTACTTACTTACTTACTTACTTACTTACTTACTTACTTACTTACTTACTTACTTACTTACTTACTTACTTACTTACTTACTTACTTACTTACTTACTTACTTACTTACTTACTTACTTACTTACTTACTTACTTACTTACTTACTTACTTACTTACTTACTTACTTACTTACTTACTTACTTACTTACTTACTTACTTACTTACTTACTTACTTACTTACTTACTTACTTACTTACTTACTTACTTACTTACTTACTTACTTACTTACTTACTTACTTACTTACTTACTTACTTACTTACTTACTTACTTACTTACTTACTTACTTACTTACTTACTTACTTACTTACTTACTTACTTACTTACTTACTTACTTACTTACTTACTTACTTACTTACTTACTTACTTACTTACTTACTTACTTACTTACTTACTTACTTACTTACTTACTTACTTACTTACTTACTTACTTACTTACTTACTTACTTACTTACTTACTTACTTACTTACTTACTTACTTACTTACTTACTTACTTACTTACTTACTTACTTACTTACTTACTTACTTACTTACTTACTTACTTACTTACTTACTTACTTACTTACTTACTTACTTACTTACTTACTTACTTACTTACTTACTTACTTACTTACTTACTTACTTACTTACTTACTTACTTACTTACTTACTTACTTACTTACTTACTTACTTACTTACTTACTTACTTACTTACTTACTTACTTACTTACTTACTTACTTACTTACTTACTTACTTACTTACTTACTTACTTACTTACTTACTTACTTACTTACTTACTTACTTACTTACTTACTTACTTACTTACTTACTTACTTACTTACTTACTTACTTACTTACTTACTTACTTACTTACTTACTTACTTACTTACTTACTTACTTACTTACTTACTTACTTACTTACTTACTTACTTACTTACTTACTTACTTACTTACTTACTTACTTACTTACTTACTTACTTACTTACTTACTTACTTACTTACTTACTTAGGTTTTGACTTACTTTTTTTCTTACTTACTTGCTTACTTGTTACTTATTTATTTCTTTCTTTATTTATTTATTTATTTATTTATTTATTTATTTATTTATTTATTTATTTATTTATTTATTTATATAATTATTTGTGTATTTATTTATTAACTTACTTACTTACTTACTTACTTACTTACTTACTTACATCCTTACTTGCTTCCTTACTTACTTACTTATATATTTATTCATTAATTTATTAATATACTTACTTATTTATTTACGTAGTTACTTATATATATATCTTTATTCATTTATTAATTTACTTATTTACTTACTTACTTAGTTATTTATTCATTTATTTCTTGATTATTTATTTTTTATTGATTTATTTATTTATTTATTTATTTATTTATTTATTCAACCATTCCTTTATTTATGTATTTATTTATTTAATTATTTATTCATTTCCTGATTTACTTATTTATTTGTATGTTTATTGATTTATTTATTTAATTATTTATTTATTTATTTATTTACTTATTTATTTATTTATTTCCTTATTTATTTATTTATTTATTTATTTATTTATTTATTTATTTAGCTATTTATTTATTTATTTATTTATTTATTTATTTATTTATTTATTTATTTACTTATTTATTTATTTATTCATTTATTAATTTATTTATTTATTTATTGTATGAATTATTTAATTGTTTATTTATATCATTACATACTAATTATTTTTTCTATTTATTCATCATTTAGTTACATATTTACTAATTGATTTACTTATTCCTTTTATTTATTTATTATTTTATTTATTTATTTATGTATTTATTTATTTATTTATTCATTCATTCGTTCATTCATTCGTTCAGTCATTCATTCATTCATTCATTCATTCATTCACTTACTTACTTACTTACTTACTTACTTACTTACTTACTTACTCATTTTCCTACTTACTTACTTACTTACTTACTTACTTACTTACTTACTTACTTACTTACTTACTTACTTACTTACTTAGTTATTATTTATTTCTTTCTTTATTTATTTATTTCTTCATTTATTTATTTATTTATTTATTCATTCATTCATTCGTTTATTTTTTTATGTATTGATTTATTTAATTATTTTTTCATTTATTGATATACTTATTTATACATTTCTTGATTTATTTATTCATTCATTCGTTCATTCACTCGTTCAGTCATTCATCCATTCATTCACTTACTTACTTACTTACTTACTTACTTACTTACTTATTTACTTATTTATTTACTTACTTACTTACTTACTTACTTACTTACTTACTTACTTACTTACTCACTTACTTACTTAATTACTTACTTATTGATTTATTTATTTATTTATTAAT
>NW_027130077.1:0-10000 GCF_040414725.1 Anabrus simplex
TTGTTTGGGAGGAGAGATGGGCCCCCCAGTTCTTCGGCCTTATGCCCTTTCCGAAACCGGTGCGACTTGCGACGAAACTGTAGCATTCGTGGACAGGGTGAAGCTCGGTTAACTTCAAGGAACCCGAAGGGCCAAAACGGCGTGAGTAGCCCTGCCTATCTTAATGTGGCCAGGCGCGGGTAAACGGCGGGAGTAGCCTGGACTCTCTTAAGGTACCCGAGCGCGTGTAGACGGCGGGAGTAGATGGGACTCTCTTAAGGTACGCGGCAGCTGTAATCGCTCAATGCCTAGCCCTGCCTATCTTAATGTGACCAGGCGCGGGTAAACGGCGGGAGTAGATGGGACTCTCTTAAGGTACCCGGCAGCTGTAATCGCTCAAAGCATAGCCCTGCCTATGTTAATGTGGCCAGGCGCGGGTAAACGGCGGGAGTAGATGGGACTCTCTTAAGGTACCCGGCAGCTGTAATCGCTCACAGCATAGCCCTGCCTGTCTTAATGTGGCCAGGCGCGGGTAAACGGCGGGAGTAACCTGGACACTCTTAAGGTACCCGATCGCGGGTAAACGGCGGGAGTAGATGGGACTCTCTTAAGGTACGCGGGGTCTGTAATCGCTCAATGCGTAGCCCTGCCTATCTTAATGTGGCCAGGCGCGGGTAAACGGCGGGAGTAACCTGGACTCTCTTAAGGTACCCGATCGCGGGTAAACGGCGGGAGTAGATGGGACTCTCTTAAGGTACGCGGGGTCTGTAATCGCTCAATGCGTAGCCCTGCCAATCTTATTCTGGCCAGGCGCGTGTAAACGGCGGGAGTAGATGGGACTCTCTTAAGGTACCCGGCAGCTGTAATCGCTCACAGCATAGCCCTGCCTGTCTTAATGTGGCCAGGCGCGGGTAAACGGCGGGAGTAGCCTGGACTCTCTTAAGGTACCCGAGCGCGTGTAAACGGCGGGAGTAGATGGGACTCTCTTAAGGTACCCGGCAGCTATAATCGCTCATAGCATAGCCCTGCCTATCTTAATGTGGCCAGGCGCGGGTAAACGGCGGGAGTAACCTGGACTCTCTTAAGGTACCCGATCGCGGGTAAACGGCGGGAGTAGATGGGACTCTCTTAAGGTACGCGGGGTCTGTAATCGCTCAATGCGTAGCCCTGCCTATCTTAATGTGGCCAGGCGCGGGTAAACGGCGGGAGTAACCTGGACTCTCTTAAGGTACCCGGCAGCTGTAATCGCTCAAAGCATAGCCCTGCCTATCTTATTGTGGCCAGGCGCGGGTAAACGGCGGGAGTAGCCTGGACTCTCTTAAGGTACCCGGCAGCTATAATCGCTCATAGCATAGCCCTGCCTATCTTAATGTGGCCAGGCGCGGGTAAACGGCGGGAGTAACCTGGACTCTCTTAAGGTACCCGATCGCGGGTAAACGGCGGGAGTAGATGGGACTCTCTTAAGGTACGCGGGGTCTGTAATCGCTCAATGCGTAGCCCTGCCTATCTTAATGTGGCCAGGCGCGGGTAAACGGCGGGAGTAACCTGGACTCTCTTAAGGTACCCGGCAGCTGTAATCGCTCAAAGCATAGCCCTGCCTACCTTATTGTGGCCAGGCGCGGGTAAACGGCGGGAGTAGCCTGGACTCTCTTAAGGTACCCGGCAGCTATAATCGCTCATAGCATAGCCCTGCCTATCTTAATGTGGCCAGGCGCGGGTAAACGGCGGGAGTAACCTGGACTCTCTTAAGGTACCCGATCGCGGGTAAACGGCGGGAGTAGATGGGACTCTCTTAAGGTACGCGGGGTCTGTAATCGCTCAATGCGTAGCCCTGCCTATCTTAATGTGGCCAGGCGCGGGTAAACGGCGGGAGTAACCTGGACTCTCTTAAGGTACCCGATCGCGGGTAAACGGCGGGAGTAGATGGGACTCTCTTAAGGTACGCGGGGGCTGTAATCGCTCAATGCGTAGCGCTGCCTATCTTAATGTGGCCAGGCGCGGGTAAACGGCGGGAGTAACCTGGACTCTCTTAAGGTACCCGGCAGCTGTAATCGCTCAAAGCATAGCCCTGCCTATCTTAATGTGGCCAGGCGCGGGTAAACGGCGGGAGTAGATGGGACTCTCTTAAGGTACGCGGCGGCTGTAATCGCTCAATGCGTAGCCCTGCCTATCTTAATGTAGCCAGGCGCGGGTAAACGGCGGGAGTAACCTGGACTCTCTTAAGGTACCCGATCGCGGGTAAACGGCGGGAGTAGATGGGACTCTCTTAAGGTACGCGGCGGCTGTAATCGCTCAATGCGTAGCCCTGCCTATCTTAATGTGGCCAGGCGCGGGTAAACGGCGGGAGTAGCCTGGACTCTCTTAAGGTACCCGGCAGCTGTAATCGCTCAAAGCATAGCCCTGCCTATCTTATTGTGGCCAGGCGCGGGTAAACGGCGGGAGTAGCCTGGACTCTCTTAAGGTACCCGATAGCGTGTAAACAGCTGGAGTAGATGGGCCTCTCTTAAGGTACGCGACAGCTGTAATCGCTCAAAGCGCGGTAAACAAAATACTACAACCTTCATTTCGGGTGCAAAGGTGGCCTGGCTTAGGGCTAACCACTGTGTAGCATTCGGGGCCCGGGTGTAGCTCGGTTGATCTGCAGGGACCTGAGTGGGTGAAAACGGCGGGAGTAGCCCTGCCTATCTTATCGTAGCCGTGAGTGCGCATCCGGCGGGGCAAGCCAATTTACCGGTAATTAAAAGTGAGCGTTTTGTCATGGTGATGATTATTTTATTGTTGTTATTATTATTATTATTATTATTATTATTATTATTATTATTATTATTTTATATTATATGCATGAATTACTCGGATTCATTTATGTCATCAGTATGATTACTAAATTTATTAATAATAGTGTTTGTGGTCGCAGGCCGAGTCTTGGGTGACTGTCATTACGTGGAACGACGTCGAGAAGCTTCCGCGCCGGTCGGGCAGCTCTGACGGCCAGGGCAGCTGCCATCGCGCATAGGCTGATGGCTGGAATGGTCGGGCTGACATGCTCCGCGAGGCTGCTGGCCGGGAGGAGAGCCGCGCTGGCCGAGGAAGTACAGCTTCCGTCGTCGGCAACGTGATCGGCTGAAATGCTGCCAGCTAGGGTGAGTGAGTGAATGATTCATTGTTAGTAGCCAAGATTTATTGCATGGGGAGATATTTTCAGTGTTGTGCATGGCAACAATTACTTTAGTTAATGTGACATTCTCATGTATAATGTGTATTTCATAATTACAGGTTATAAAATTTATCTGAATGTATTTACTCGAGAAGAAATTTTTTAAAACTTAGTTTTATGCAAATTTTAAAGAGAATCCTTCGCCGCGAATTGTGCGTCGGAATTATCTTTATTATTATGATTATTATTTTGTTTTAGTTGTACTGTGATTTCCGTGGAGCAGATTGGGGAGATGCGCTTTCGGTCGAAGGGGGGGGGGGATGCTGGCGAACCGACTTATTATTATCAAGTAAATTTATTAAAATTTGAGAATGTTTCATTTTCTCTCTTTACTGAAGAAGGTAATGAACAAAAAATGGAGCATTTTTGCCATTATCATCGTCATCACCGTACGAATCGCCATCAACACTGTAAATACTATCTCTGCAATGCGGAAACTGCACGCTCGCGGGATACATGCTAGGAGGAATTGAAAGACAAAACGAAGAGAAGAAGGAGAAGGGAATTTTAAGACCCGGTAATTCCTTCTTATTCTTTAATCTTCCTTAAGAAGTAGGTGTAGATAAGGAATAAGAAGGGTAAGAGAGGAGGAGGAAGGAGAACTAATGACCCTCCTGTATAGCATTCTCTTCTTGTTATTCAGTCTTCCTTAAGGAGAAAAGAAAAGAAGATAACGAAGGAGCAGAAGGAAAGTAGAAGAAGAGGAAGAGGAAGGACCATTTAAAAGACCATCCTCTATGTTTTCTCTTCTTCTTTTCCAATCTTTCCTGAGAAGATGTTAAGGAATAATAATCATCATAAGCAGGAGAAGAAAAGGAAGAAGAAGAAGCAGAAGAAGAAGAAGAGAAAACTAGGAGGAAGCAGAATTGTAAGAACTTCCTGTATATTTTTCTCTTCTTGTTCTTCAACGTTCCTCAAGTAGAAGAAGGGGAAGAAGAAGGAGAAGAAGAAGAAGAAAATAATAGGAATACTTTTGGACCCCCCCTCTATATTATCTCTTCTTGTTCTTCAGTCTTTGTAAAGAAGAAGGTGACGAAGAAGAAGAGAAAAAGACAAGGTGGAAGCAGATTTTTAAGACCCTCCTGTATATTTTCTCTTCCTCTCCAATCTTCCTAATAAGTAATATGATGATGTTGTAGAGAAAGAAGAAGAAGAATAAGAAGAGAAAACGGCAAGGAGGAAAGAACGTTTTAAGACCCTCCTGTTTATTTTCTCTTCTTGTTCTCCTATCTTCCTTAAGAAGACGTTAACGGAGAAGAAGAGAAAGACAAGGTGGAAGCAGAATTTTAAGACACTCCTGTATATTTTCTCTTCTTCTTCAAACTTCCTAAAAAGTAGTATGATGATGTTAAGGAAAATGTAGAAGAAGAAGAAGAAGAAGAAGAAGAAGAAGAGATAACGACATGGAGGAATGAATGTTTTAAGACCCTCCTGTATATTTTCTCTACTTGTTCAGTCCTCCTTAAGAAGAAGAGGAAAAGAGAAATTACAAAGAATTACAAGAAGAGAAGAAGAACCATACGAACGACGATTTTTTAAACTTCGTTTAGTGCAAATTTAAAACAGAATTATTCGCCGCGAATTGTGCTTCGGAATTATCTTTATTATTATGATTATTATTTTGTTTTAGTTGTACTGTGATTTCCGCGGAGCAGACTGGGGAGATGCGCATTGGTTCGAAAGGGGGGGGGGGGTGGTGGCTGGTGAACCGACTTATTAGGATCAAGTAAATTTACTAAAATTTGAGAATATTTTATTTTCTCTCTTTACTGAATAAGGTAACGAACAAAAAAATAGAGCACTTTTGCCATCATCATCATCACCGTACGAATCGTCATCAACACTGTAAATACTATCCCTGCAATGCGGAAACTGCACGCTCGCGGGATACATGCTAGGAGGAATTAAAAGATAAAACGAAGAGAAGGAGAAGGGAATTTTAAGACCCGCTAAATCCTTTTTATTCTTCAATCTTCCTTAAGAAGTAGGTGTTGATAAGGAATAAGAAGAAGAGGGGTAAGAGAGGAGGAGAAAGGAGAATTTATGACCCTCCTGTATAGCATTCTCTTCTTGTTCTTCAGTCGTCCTTACAGAGAAAAGAAAAGAAAAGAAAAGAAAAGAAAAGAAAAGAAAAGAAAACTAGAGAAGTTAACATACGATCCGAGGGATGTTTATTTGGAAGGGTGTGGGCTGTGAAATTAGGGAAATGGTGAATGATTTTAAATCTTGCTTGCTTAGTAAGTCCACCTTGTCCACTAAGCTTGGGCTATTGCTATAGCATTAACCGTCTCGACCCATGGAATGCCTATGGACTATGTCGGACCGTTACCACAATCGAAGGGGAACGGAAACAAATTCATTAATAATATTAGTAACAAAGCAGAAGAAGAAGAAGGGGAGGGGGAAGGAGAACTTTAGGACCCTTGTCACGCGACAAGGGTGCAATACATTACAGGCAATAAATACACAGAAACAACAAAACAAAACTTTAGACAAACAATCACTAATCTACGCCCCTTAAACTACTAACCACATACCCTTCTAATTTAGTGGCGTCACACAGGCGGATAACCATGCCATGGGCAACGCCACCCTACACTAAACAAACCATATCTACTATAAAACCACTAACTCCAGTACTCTAACTAATTTGGAGGCGCTGCAGAGGCGGTTAACCAGACCGTAAGCAGCACCACTCTTCACTACTCTAACTTGGTGTCGCAGTAGAGGCGGAAAGCCGGACCGTAAGCTGCACCACCCTTCGCTAAATCTAAAGTTATACTGCATACATCTAAAAACAAAAGCAAAAAGGAAAGCAACTGGCTGATCACGGCATCCCCTGGTAATGAGGGAACCCCTTCCACCCATGATGCCGCTATCAGCCACAGCCGTGGGTCAGATGACATACCCACCTAAACCTCTATCGCAATGTGTTCCTTCACATTCTTTGCGTGGCGAATCGCTGAGCTGGAACCCAGACCATCATGCAATTGCCCCGTCTACTAGTCTGCGTCGTCTCATTACACATTGCCTACTCCCTGCTGTTCCACCATAACCTCGGAACTATTATTATTATTGTGACGGAGAAATCCTTGGAGCAGAAAGAGGTGAAAGAAGGTGCTGGGTGGAATGGGTCTAACTACTATACCAAAAATTAACTTAAAACTTTAACATAGGTTACATTTCTTTTAGAATCTCAAACTTAACACACTTTTCACTTGGTGAACTAATAAAGTGACAGGTACAAATAGCCATCTTGAAACAATAACTGGAAAACCCCAGATTAGGGAATTTTACAGATCGGGGCTTCAAGCTCTTAGTTTACAAATTCTGAGATACCAGATCCGGTTTACAAAATTTTGCAAACTCTCTTATGTTTAGACAATTTAAGAGCACTTTGCTCCAACAACTTCACAGCCTTCCAGAGAAGCACCTCAATATTGCAGTTGAATTTAGGAAACACGGTAAAAGAGCTTACCTGTTCTCCAACTTTAACTAATCACTTACAGCTCGCTAAGGGCAAACTTACACAACCCCTTACAATATCTGGCCTCTCCAGGCACAATTTACAATTAACAAAAGTTAGTACGCAGGGGTATCTAATAGCCAACCTACTGGACCTTTGTGGAATAAGAATAACGGGTTAAATTAATGGCCCGAACACAAAATGAATGGACGCGTATACTCCTAGATATTGAAGAATAAAATCCTAACGGGGCTCCCGGCCCAGTGATACAGGGGCTAAGCCCAATCTACTGTGGTGACTCGAATGGAGGTTAATTTAATACATTACAGGAAAGAAAAACAGTCACAAAATCGTAGTCGCCTCAAACTAAGTTGAAGGGAACTCGAGATGGTGAAGCACTCTCTATCCGCGGTTTGCAGTTGAAAACTTTATGAAATTTTACAAAAGCTGAACGAAAATTTACATTTCAGGAAAGGTTGGTTACATAATTAGAAATAAGGACCTTCCCCTCGTGTAAGTCTGCGGAGGTAGCTACAGAAAAATAAGTCTGGTGGTCATTACCTTGGCTGTTGGTCTGCTCGGTCTGTCTTAACACACACGCACGCGCGCGCGCGCGCGCACACACACACGTTCGCACGCACGCACGCACGCACGCACACACACGCGCACACACACAAATGTACTTTAAAGGTTGTTGTCTTCCCTATACAGCTCTAACGGAGGATGAACGATTTATCTTGTTTGGAAAATTCGTGAACTATCTCGGAAAAACTTTTTAATTTGAAGGTGCTCATTTTTTATCCGGATGGCCGCTTGTAGGGGGTAAAGGGTTGGAAATAGATGTATGCCGTCGCGGACATTTTTGTACAGCTTTTTACGCTCTACAATTCGTACGCTTACACCTTGGGCCTAACGCTGACAGTTCAGGCAGCGTAAGCGAAGAAAGCTTTCGGTCGCGACCTTTTCCCTAATCTCTTCTTAATTACTTTCTATTTGGCATTAAATCCATCATCACGCAGTGCACCCGTCCGGATTACATCACCCTGGAATGGTTATCGTAATTTACGATACCACTTCACATCGCCATATGGGTCGCACCCGCACGCGGACTGCCCAGTTTGGTCGAAGCGGCGGCCGGGCGCTGGCGCTGTGGAGGCCATTTTGTGATCTGCCGGACCCCCTTAGTACCCTGAGATACTCGCCGCCCGATACACTGAGAGCGGCAGCTTGCCTGCCCGCGACTGCAATGCTGCGAGCCTCTGCACACCCAGTGTTCATGCTCATATGCGGCGCTCAGTAATGTTGGTAACCGCTCGCCCTTGCTCGGGCGTGAAAATGTAGCATCGTACGCCTCTCGTACGGTCCTGCCGACCTCGGCAGCGGTCGAAGTGGAGATGTGACGATGGATGGTGAAGGGACCCGATCCCTAGTGAAGGCCCGTCCGGCCGGGTGAGAGCCCGTGCTCGGCGGCCTATGAAATTTTAGTTGGCGGCCACTCGGTCGGCCAACGGAGCAAAGCAAGTCTGTGTCCCGCAGGCCGCACTCGTCGGCGGCGGGCTACGACGCTCGGTTTCGGCTCTCGAGCCAGCCAGCTCCCTGGTTGATCCTGCCAGTAGTCATATGCTTGTCTCAAAGATTAAGCCATGCATGTCTCAGTGCAAGCCAAATTAAGGTGAAACCGCGAATGGCTCATTAAATCAGTTATGGTTCCTTAGATCGTACCACTTTACTTGGATAACTGTGGTAATTCTAGAGCTAATACATGCAAACAGAGTCCCGACCAGAAGTGGAAGGGACGCTTTTATTAGATCAAAATCAATCGGTCGGCTCGTCCGGTCCGTTTGCCTTGGTGACTCTGAATAACTTTGGGCTGATCGCACGGTCCTCGTACCGGCGACGCATCTTTCAAATGTCTGCCTTATCAACTGTCGATGGTAGGTTCTGCGCCTACCATGGTTGTAACGGGTAACGGGGAATCAGGGTTCGATTCCGGAGAGGGAGCCTGAGAAACGGCTACCACATCCAAGGAAGGCAGCAGGCGCGCAAATTACCCACTCCCGGCACGGGGAGGTAGTGACGAAAAATAACGATACGGGACTCATCCGAGGCCCCGTAATCGGAATGAGTACACTTTAAATCCTTTAACGAGTATCCATTGGAGGGCAAGTCTGGTGCCAGCAGCCGCGGTAATTCCAGCTCCAATAGCGTATATTAAAGTTGTTGCGGTTAAAAAGCTCGTAGTTGGATTTGTGTCCCACGCTGTCGGTTCATCGCTCGTCGGTGTCTAACTGGCATGGTTCGTGGGACGTCCTGCCGGTGGTGGCGAGTCGAAAGCGCGCGGCCGCCGTGGTTATCCGCGTGCGGTTCCTGCGCGCCGTAGGCGGACCCCGATGAAATCCTACCGCGGTGCTCTTCATTGAGTGTCGAGGTGGGCCGGCACGTTTACTTTGAACAAATTAGAGTGCTTAAAGCAGGCCGGCTGCGCCTGAATACTGTGTGCATGGAATAATGGAATAGGACCTCGGTTCTATTTTGTTGGTTTTCGGAACCCGAGGTAATGATTAATAGGGACAGGCGGGGGCATTCGTATTGCGACGTTAGAGGTGAAATTCTTGGATCGTCGCAAGACGGACCGAAGCGAAAGCATTTGCCAAGTATGTTTTCATTAATCAAGAACGAAAGTTAGAGGTTCGAAGGCGATCAGATACCGCCCTAGTTCTAACCATAAACGATGCCAGCTAGCGATCCGCCGAAGTTCCTCCGATGACTCGGCGGGCAGCTCCCGGGAAACCAAAGCTTTTGGGTTCCGGGGGAAGTATGGTTGCAAAGCTGAAACTTAAAGGAATTGACGGAAGGGCACCACCAGGAGTGGAGCCTGCGGCTTAATTTGACTCAACACGGGAAACCTCACCAGGCCCGGACACCGGAAGGATTGACAGATTGAGAGCTCTTTCTTGATTCGGTGGGTGGTGGTGCATGGCCGTTCTTAGTTGGTGGAGCGATTTGTCTGGTTAATTCCGATAACGAACGAGACTCTAGCCTGCTAAATAGTCGCATCCGGTATCCGTTCGTGCTACCGGCGACAACACATCTTCTTAGAGGGACAGGCGGCTTCTAGCCGCACGAGATTGAGCAATAACAGGTCTGTGATGCCCTTAGATGTTCTGGGCCGCACGCGCGCTACACTGAAGGAATCAGCGTGTCCTCCTAGTCCGAAAGGACCGGGCAACCCGTTGAACCTCCTTCGTGCTAGGGATTGGGGCTTGCAATTGTTCCCCATGAACGAGGAATTCCCAGTAAGCGCGAGTCATAAGCTCGCGTTGATTACGTCCCTGCCCTTT
>NW_027130077.1:17500-132500 GCF_040414725.1 Anabrus simplex
GCCTCCTCGAGCATACAAAAGGCAAATTCCAAAAGAGCAATCGGCTCTCAAAGTTTAGGCCAATTACGGGCCACACCAAACTCCACCTTCAAGTTGTCCTCACTGGACATAGACACAGGGGTAAAATACCCAACCTACAGAGGTCTATTAAATGAAAAGAAGGTTGATTACATGACCTCTAAAATAACAATTTGAGAGGAGGCGAACTTGCACTCCTGATGCACTTTGTTTAATACCTACTTGGCACTAGGCCGTTAATACAAGGGCTAATCCCATACTAAAGAGGTGACTTAACAAGAAACAATTTACATTACGTCAAGGAAGAACAGGTTGTGAAAACTAAGTTCACCTCAAAACAATATGAGTGGGAGCTCGAGAGGGTTAGCACTCTCTATCCCAATATGCAGCTTTAAAAGAGAATAGATGAAAAGATTGGTTACATTTTAGGAAAAGGTTACTTAGTGGAAACGCTTCGAACCCGCCCCGAGAGTTAAACTGCCGACCTAGCAAGAAAAGAAGTTATTAAGAGGCCATTACCTGGTGTTGAACAGCTGGAGAAGAAAGAGGCGCTTCCCGCCCCCTCCTATGTACTTTACACACTGAAAGATGGAACAGAAGTGGCACGGAGACCCAAAAATCAGCAGTTTATATCCTCTCGCGGAAGGTTCGAGGCGTTAGGGGAATGAAAACACCCTCCCACAAACTCTTTCTTGGGTAGGATACAGCAACATATTCAAGTTAGGGGAAAATACATCAGATTGGGCAGAAAATTAATTAAACAAATTCAGGATTGGCTAAATACAAAACAAGGGGAAAGAGAGGGGTATACAGCCAACTTAAACGATAACCGAAAGAAATTTAACCAGAAACAAACTTTTGAAATAAAATTTTCTCCAAAAAAATAGTTCTTTCACTCCGCACTAGGGTGTACTATTGTTGATCTGCAGTAGTGTCCTCTAGAAGAGAAAGTTCACACTTCTTACTACAAGCAAAACAAAAATACGTCGAAAATGACACAGTTCAAAAACTCTAAAATTTCCAGGTAGTGACATCTTCTGAGAAACTTGAAAATTAATACCGCCAATAAAGTTCAGACTTCCTCCAGCAGAGGAGTTTCAACTGGCGCACATTTTAAATTAGCGGCGTGGAGGTGTACCGCCTGGTACATAAATATTGCCAAAAAATTATTGAAAAGTCACTGAAGTGACTGAAGCACCATGAAATATCGGCGAAATAATGTTTAAATATTGCCAAAAAATTATTGAAAAGTCACTGAAGTGACTGAAGCACCATGAAATATCGGCGAAATAATGTTTAAATATTGCCAAAAATTATTGTAAAGTCACTGAAGTGACTGAAGCACCATGAAATATCGGCGAAATAATGTGGAAATATCAAGAATATTAACTGAGTACCACTCAAATAACAACTAGACATCATTAAAATAACATTAGAGTTTCATTGTATATCCTAAAAAAATTCATATATTTATGATCTTTGCTTTCTTTGTTTTCTCAAGTCTTCATTGTGTAATAACGAAAACAACATAAGTAAGTTCCATAAATATGGTTCAAGAATCACCATACAGCTATATATCGACTCAAAATAAAACCGAAAATAAAATATTCTTTATACTATGTAAACTAATTTGGTCATAAAACCATCTGAAAAATAAATAAATAGGAGTAGCCTATCATAACATACGTGTGCAAACAAGCTAATCAAACATCTAGGAATGCAATACTTCCATTCGTAAATAAACATCTTTCTGCGATATTAAAACAGAAAATGGTATCGGAAATTTACCTGTCCTCAAGCAGTAGTCATTTTAGTCATGAAGACGTTTCCTCCCTCCAAACCTGCGTTCGACAGAACTTCAACTTAGGCTTAGCTTATTATGTGAGATTCAACTGAAAAAATAAATATATGTTGACTTCCAATCGCGAATGCCTTGTTTTAGGATATATTTTGATGACCGTATACCATAAGTAGCCTGTAAGTTCATTAACCTCTTACAATCGTATGCATGTGCCACATAACCCGACTTCGTATACTGCTACGTAATTCACACGACGAAAACATCAACTATAACGTAACATTAGCATTATGTCGCTTAAATATTACCAACTGCTCCAATCTATTCGTATTTCACAAAATACGCATTCTGCCAATAACAATTCCTCATTACTTATACACTTCCCTATCTCCATTCTTTTAGCTTATAATCTCTAAAGATTATCGATCATAACAACGATTCCACCTAACAAAATCATTCGTTGCTCTAACTGTAGTGCAGTATACGTATAATCCATTCACATATTCTCATCATCTATCATGGGTTTACGGCATTCCGTAACACAAGCAATCACATATTCTCAGCAAAACAATGCGAGTGTTAATATTTCAGGTTCTACTTACTTACTTTTGGTGTCAAGTTATCGTCAAGTGAAATTCTATTAATCTAGAAGACGGTCTAATACCATTCTGCATTGGACTGGAGTTGAATTACCCAGTGAAAGGCATAAGTCTTCAGAATTACATCGATAACGTCGGTTTTCAAAGCTTCACATAAAATAAACAAGCACTCCTACTCGTTGATTATAGATTTGAAACGTCAAAGACTACCTAACTGCGTATCTTAAATAAGCTATAAGGATTCCTTTTTAATGACCCTACTCATAGAATTTTATCTTGAAGAATTAAACATTAACCATATTGCAATCATATATTAAATTAAATATTTACTATCGTTCATTCAAATATACGTAATTTTAACTACGAAAAATTTAAATATAAGGAACTCGACTTATCTTTCTTTCGTTATTCGACTGGGATGGTCTTCATACTGGATCTCCCTTGGCTCCCGACTCGACTTGCGGTTCACGTCATCGTTGGTTACTGGTGACTGGCCTCGGGTGTGGGTGATGACGGCTGGCAAGGGCTCCCACCGGATTGTGATCCCATTCTTCTGGTTTAGCTAGCCATCGTATCTCCGTCGATTACGTGCGGTAAAAACATAATGAAAGATAGCATTAGGGAATAAATAATTTTGAATATATATTTTAGCTATCTAGTAAGTTATTCGTGAAGATGCAATATTTAGCCCAAATACTTTAGGTATTTCTTGTTTGTCGCTAGCTTAAAGAATAAGCTGCCGATCTCTAAATCTTCTTTAAGATTTCGGCTATGAGTTCGTGTTGGCAAATCTTATGGGCGATTCACTTCTTTCACGCCCGATGCTTTTACTTCGTACTTTATGGCTTATTTACCGCCGTAATTATACTATTAGCAGATTTCTTCTGTAAATTCAATCTCTTCTTTTCTTGAATATCAATTCTTGCTCACAATCTCGTTCCGATGATCAATACGATTTTTTTTAAAGTGTGTCGTCTTTTTTTTACTCGGGACAACAATCTGATTCTTTTAACACGGCCATTTGGATTGCTAAGGTCCGATCGTCGCAATATCAACTCACGGCCTACTTGATTAGTTATATCTGCATTTTCTCTTTCATTATGTAACCTCCGTCATTTTTATCGCGATGTATGGCAAGTATTAGGGATGCAACTCCCGATCATGACGCAAATCGCGCAATGAAATGGTACATTTTACTTCCCCGTCAAAAGGTAAATAAATGTACTGCTCGCAGTATATTTATTTCGTTTCTACTTCTGTATAAAAATGGAGCTTTCGTTGACCCCTTTGTTTCAGATCGTCCCACATAAACTTAATAACGCGTTTTCCTTAAAATATACATTCTATTCCTGATCTTCTTCATAATACAATTTTAGACTAGATGCGTTATATACATTTCTGTAGGTTCCATTTAAGTTCTCGACTACATATGCGTTGTTGCCTAACGCTTTCCTTATTACGTATGGACCATCATACAAATGAACAAATTTAGCGAATATTCGTTCTGACACATTGAAATTAGGTGCTTTTCGAATCAATACTTTATCATTAGTCTTAAAGGGTAGATGTAACTTTTTATTCTGGACTCTTTTTAACCGTTTATTTGCTTGCTCTACGAGTTTGGCTGTAACCATCTGGTTAATCTCGACGCTACTGGGGTTGGGTTAATCATTTTCCCCTATAACTTTATCCCAAGGTCTTTGTGGTTGTTCATTCAAGTGTATCATACGGGGTATGTGATTAGTTGATTCATGGATAGTATTATTCATGCATTCCTCGATTATATTTATAACGTTGATCCATTTCCAATGGCTTTCTGAACAATATATTCTACAACATTTTGCTATCTTCCGCATATATCGCTCTACGGGGTTCGCTGACGGGTGTCTAACAGAACAGAGTACATGTTTAATTTCCAGGTTCTGCATCATCTCTTCAAACTCTACTGACGTAAATTGGGTTCCCCTGTCAGTTAATATTTTTTTCGGCTTTCCCATTCGAGGTATTATGTTTCTACTTATTGCTTTAAGCACCTGCTTAGATATTGCTCTTTGGATTGGTTGTAATACTATGAATTTTGAGAATACGTCCATGGTAACGATTATATATTTATGTCCTCTAACAGCTGTTGGCAACTTTCCAAATATGTCCATTGCAAAAATTTCTCTCGGTGCTGTTGGTATTATAGCTATCGGTTGATGCTTGGTTAGGAACGAATTGTATTTTGTTCTTTGACACATATCACATGTTTTAATCACGTCCTTGATGGTTTTCGTGATTCCTTTCCATGTGAACCTCTCCAGTATTGTTTTCGTTACCTTTTCTATTCCCCCATGTCCGATTATTCAGTGAGTATGCCAAATTACTCCTTTTTGTAATGATGCTGGTACTACTATTCTCAATTTATTGAAATCCTTGTTAATACGTTTCATTAGCATTCCGTTTTTTAATACAAATGGATTGCTTTCATCTTGTAAATTCCCGTTTTCTGAGTTATCGTGCTCAATTCTCCTGATTTCCAATATTAAGTTTTCGTCTGCTCTTTGCAATAGTGCGATATCCCCTAGTTTTCCCAGAAATTCTTCATCCTGTTGTACCAATTCAATATGCTGAACAAGTTGTTCTTTCTCTACCGGGTTTCTACTAAGTGCATCCGCAAGAATGTTGTCTTTCCCACTACAATGTTCGATTTTAATGTTAAACTGTTGCGTAAACAACATCCATCGTGTGATTCTTTCACTCGACATGGCTGCTTTTAACCCAAACTGCAAGGCTTTGTGATCTGTTCGGATCTTTACTGGGAAACCGTATACTATCTTCTTCCACTGCTGTAGGGCATATATAATAGCTAGTAATTCCTGTTCAGTCGTCGTGTAATTGATTTCATGGTTACGTAATTTTCTACTGGCAAATGCTAAATAGGTTCGACTCTTTGGTTCCTCTGTCATTTCCTGATATAAGTAAGCACCAATTCCTATACTGGAAGCATCCGTCTGTATTATAAATTCCTTAGTGTAATCAGGATATCCCAGCTTTATGCTATTAGCTAATAATTTCTTCATTGCGAGGAACGCTTCTTCGGTCTTTTCGTTCCACTTCCATTTGTTGTTTGCCTTTAACAACTCTTGCAAAGGTGCTGCCGTTTCCATATACCCTTTGCAATGGTTAGCAAAAAAATTGTGTCATTCCCAAGAATTGCCTGACTTGTTTGATCCGCATTGGGCGTGGGAATTCGCATATCGCTTGAATTTTTATTGGGTTCGGTTTTACCCCATCTCCATCAATGACATGTCCAACGAATAAAATTTGTTCCTGACAAAATTTTGATTTTTCCAAATTGATTTTAAACCCTGTGTTTTCTAAATTCTCTAATAACCGATCGAGTTTATTACAATGATCATCAAATGTTTCACTTGCCAATACCAGGTCATCTACGTAACACGTCACGTATTCTTTTACCTCAGGTAACAAATTTCTATCCAGGGCTCTTATCAACACGGCGCAGCTGTTTTTTAGTCCAAAGGGCAATCTTCAGAATGCGTAAGTTTGATTGTTGAACATAAAACCGGTTAGTAGTCTGGACTTCTCTTCTAGCAATATATGATGAAATGACGAAGTAAAATCTAGGCCTGTGAAATATTTCATATTTCTAAATCTCCTTATTATTTCCTTGATCTTTGGGACTTGATCATATTCTGGGATTAGTTTTCCATTTAATCTCCTAGTATCTAGGCACATTCTTAGCTTTCCATTACTTTTTTAACAATAACGATCGGGTTCAGGTATGGTGTTGTTGTTCTAATGATTATTCCGTCATCCATCATTACTTGAATAATTTTCTTTACTTCTTGAAAATACTTTTCGGGAACATCGTATAATTTTCCTTCGAACGGTGTCCAATCGTTGACAATTATTTTATATTTGAAATTCGGTATCTGACCAGGTTTGTCTTTAAATATCTCTGAGTGCTTCTCTATGATTGCATATAACTTCAGCTTTTCTTTGGCCTCTAGGTTGGTTTCAGCAATTTTTTTCCATAAACTTGGTTCTTCTTTTTCTTCATCGACCGCTAAAATCTTTTCCAAACTTTGTATTATTTCTTCTCCGTTCTCGGCTTCAGTCAGTCTCCCGCTTGATTTATATTCATCCATTAGCCCCTGTACTTCAAATCCTTCGAATTTCATATGTTCTATGTCTTGAATCTCTTTATTCAATTTAATTCTCTCTTTAGTTATCTTTCCATCATCCTCAGTGATAGGAAACCTTATTTCTCGCTTTCTTAGGTCTATAGTCATTTCTGTAGTTGTCATAAAGTCAATCCCAAGGATCACATTGTATCTTATTTTACTCATCACTATGAATGGTTGTTCGAATATCAGTTCGCCGATCCTGATTTTCAAATATGTTTGTATTTTGCATTCAATTGATTTATCGGGTATTATTCCCCGTATCTTTGTCTGGGCAATTGGTATTATGGGTACCTTCTCCTTTCGACTGATTTCGTCGAATAATACTTTCGATATGACGCTAATACTTGCCCCAGAGTCGATTAAACAGTGTGTCCTCAATCCATTTACTCGTATCACAATAATAGGCAAATGTGCTTTATTTTCTTTACTTCTTTCCACCGGTTCATCCAATAACTCGTCTGGGTCTACATGCCACGATTCGATTTGTAATATGTACCAACTTCCAATTTTGTTATTTGTTTCATTCCAAGTACAACTTATTTCATTTGCTAATTCAACATCGGCGTTTTTTTTACTCCCGACGTCCAATTCGTATGTTTGGGCATCTGGGTTTAGTTTATGTTCGTCTCTCTTTTTCCTTTTAAATTCTTGGAGCTCCAAACTTTCGGCTCCTTCTAAATCCCCATTAATGTTCTGGTTATTAATTGCTTCTTCCCATTTCTTCTTTTCCTGGGTTTCTCTCCTTGAATTTTGATTATATTGCCTGTTTCTGTTTTCTCTATTATAGTGATTATTTATTTGTGTTCCTCGATATGTTGTATTTCGTCTAAAACTGCCTCGATTTCTGCCGTCTCTGTACTGAATGGATGGTCGATGATAAGGCACAAATTTTTCATGTATTTGCCTTTCATTCCCATTACCATTCTGTTTGCACTTACATCGGCTTTGTTCTCTTAATCCCCCTTCGTCATCACTATATTCCCTTTTCTTGGGATTCTTATCGGTATCTCTTCGCTCAGGAAACGATCTTTTCTGATCGTTTTCCCAGTTCAGCACATTTATCTCCTCCTGGTTATTTGTATTTCTATTTATTTTTGGCGCTGTATGACTAGATGTCATATCGAGTTGCCTCAATATATTCTCCATCTCCACTGCTGATTTTACATTTGCCGCCGCCAGCAATCTTTGAGTTTCCGGAGGGAATTGTTTTTGAATAGTTCTTATCGCTTCCAACTCACTGGGCGCTGAATCTAGGTCTTGGAACCTATGGAATTGGTACGAAAAATAATCGCTGTACCTAGTCTGCCCTATTGATGAATATTTTCTAGAATACAATTCCAGCCTAAGGTTTTGTTGGATTTCTGGGTTCCAAAATCTTTTTAAGAAAGCAATCTTAAATTCCTCATAATCGTGAAATGTATATTTAAATGCTTGATACCATACGTTCGGATTGGCATCCAGATGTTTCTCAATTACTCTGAGCTTCTTCTCGTCGGGAATTCTATTCTCCCGGAAGTAATCTTCCATTTCTCTTAAAAATCTCTTCGGAGACATTGCTGCAGAGTTATTGAAATGCTTAGGTCTGTCATCGTAAGTTTTGATGATATTGATTATCGCTGGGCTTCCATTCCCATTATTTCCAATCATCATGTCCTTGCTACTTCGTTCTGTTTCTCCACTTATCGTGGGTGTCCCTTCTCTTTCGTTGATCCGTATATCCACCATCCTTTGCTCGTTTAATTGTTTTGATACCTCTGCTTTCGTTATCTGTATTTCCACTCTGATATTCTGAATCTCTTTCTTCATTTCGTCTATTCCTTGCTCTGTTCTAAGCATTCTCTCTTCTGCTTCGTTTTTATTCTTTCTCATTTCATCATTTATCATCTCCATTTTGCTTCCAATCTGGTCACGTGCTAGAGTGAATTTATCCTCCACAGTTTTGTTTGTCGACATTACATTTTCATTTATCTTCTTTAACTCCTCATTATATTGACTCCATTTTTCCTGTGAATCTATACCTATCGATTCCATATTCTCGGTCAATTTCTTGATCTCGTCTTCTTTCAATCCTTGGATACAATTCTTACTTTCCGTTAGTTCGCTTCTAATTTTATTTATTTCACCGTAGATCTCTCTGTTCTTGTCTTCCATTTTCTCCATCATTTCTGTTTGCAGATCATCTAACCTGGCTTTCATCTTGGAAACTTCTTCAATTTTTCCAATTCCTGTCTTTATCATTTCCTCTTGTCTCTTCTCCATATTTCTCATCTCTTCCATCTGGTTTCGATGCCTTTCTTCTTGCTTTTGCTGATATTCTTCTTGCTTCTGCTGATATTCTTCTTGCTTCTGCTGATGTCTTCCTAATATCTCTTCTAACTGCTTCTTCTGTCTTTCTTCTTGTCTCTCCTCTTGTTTCATCATCATTTCTCGTAGCATTTCTATCATTCCTTTTTGTTCTTCTTTCGTCTTCTCTAGATCCTCGGTTATCTTATTTATCTTCTCCTCCTTTTCTTTCAATCTCTCCTTCTGTTCTTCTTTAGCCTTTTCAAACTCCTCGATTATTCTGTTTATCTCCTCATCCTTTTCCTTTTGGTATTCCTCAACTTGTGACCTCAATTGATTAATAGTCGCCATTTTATGTCTATTATTGCTCAACCTCGCTAAAGACACTATTATAGCTTACAACCAATAAAATATATCAGTATTTCAATTCAGTATGAGATCAACAATCCGGTCCTCCCCACATAACCAACCATTCCATCGCCCCAGTTATTTATGAAACTTGAGAAAACAAAGAAATCATTCTTGATATTTCGGAACTTATTAACTTATTTGCTCTCTCTACCTTAATAGAAAACAAAAATCATACAGCGATCTAACTTAACATTATTAACTATCTTAACTAACTATTCATCTGAAATATTCCTGCTACATATTCATTATCAATATCATCCACTTCTTCTTCAACTCCCATTCTCGATCATATGACTCTTTGCCTAGTTCTCCATTCCTTCTTCTCTAGGTTTCCTTCATAATTATCGACTCCCAATCATTTGCTTCCTATCAGTTCTGCTTCATATCTGGGTAAATCTTTCTCACCTCCAACATTTTCTATCTAACTCTTCATGTTACATCTCCTCAGTTTTACTTCGTTTCAGGGTGTCAATTATTGCAATTATTCTTTTCTAACGACGAGCGTTAATTAAAATCGCAGCTATTTTCCAGAAACTGCTCCGCATTGTCAAATAATGTGCTAACAGTTATCTAATAATTTGGTTTAGCATCCACAGCCTTGCTTTAACAATGAGAGCAAATTAATGCTCATTATTCATCTTATCATCGGACTGGGTGTCCTCACTTTACTTCCATGTTAATGTTAATGCTGTGCCCCTGGGTATCCTCAGTTTCTGCTCCACGAATGGGCGCCAATTTATGCACCGTGCGGGGTACATTATTCGTATTGTGCCTTTTCCCTCACTGCCTCAAATACTCCGGCTAATAATCTAATATAAAATGTTGGATGGACAAATAAATATAATCATCTCCTAAAAATTTAGGACGACACGCAGGTAAGAATAAAATAATTACATCAGCTTAGGTCTGCGACCAAATCATATTACCATCATCTGTATCTGCAAAAAAATATCATTTGTATCTTCCATCCCATCCAACATGTGCATTCATTTATCTACACCGATATTGGCTTATCTCGGTGAATAACACATGAGAACCATATTTTTTATCAAATCATATATTCGTTCGCTGCACAATACCTTTCAGGGATACACATTTCAATTAACCGTGGACTCAACTGAGAAATGCACAGCCTTTTCCCCAAATCCATCCGCAAAACCAATTCCAATTAACTGTAGTCAACAATAAAATAGATCTTTGACTTTATCTATTGATTATTTATAAGTACTCCATCTAATACCTCTTCCAATGATGAATTGAATAAATAATAAGAATTCCAGTTGAAATCCTTATCTCCTATTTTATTGAAAGTTCGTTGTACTTGGAGTGAAGTATAATTACAATTACATATTCTGTTACACACTTAGGAATTCCAATTCCAAATTGAAATTCAATTCAATATTTTCTTATCATATAAAAAAATCGTTGACATTAACATTACAATCTCGTTTCAATAATTTTGAAATATTAATAATTCATCGAAATATTATTGAAACCTTATAAAGTATCCCCTAAACATCGTCGAGATGTCGTTGGAATGGTTGAAATACCTTGGAATATCGGTGAAAATCATGTTTAGATATTCCTTAAAAATTATTGAAAAGTCACTGAACTGACTCAAGCACCATGAAATATCGGCGAAATAATGTTTCAATATTGCCAAAAAAATTATCGAAAAGTCACTGAAGTGACTGAAGCACCATGAAATATCGGCGAAATAATGATTAAATATTGCCAAAAAATTATTGAAAAGTCACTGAAGTGACTGAAGCACCATGAAATATCGGCGAAATAATGTTTAAATATTGCCTAAAAATTATTGAAAAGTCACTGACGTGACTGAAGCACCATTAAATATCGGCGAAATAATGTTTAAATATTGCCAAAAAAATTATTGAAAAGTCACTGAAGTGACTGAAGCACCATGAAATATCGGCGAAATAATGTTTAAATATTGCCAAAAATTATTGAAAAGTCACTGAAGTGACTGAAACACCATGAAATATCGGCGAAATAATGTTTAAATATTGCTTAAAATTATTGAAAAGTCACTGAAGTGACTGAAACACCATGAAATATCGGCGAAATAATGTTTAAATATTGCTTAAAATTATTGAAAAGTCACTGAAGTGACTGAAGCACCATGAAATATCGGCGAAATAATGTTTAAATTGTTACCGTATTTTTGTGGTAGTTAGGCGTGAAAGAAGGTGCGGGTGTGAACGTGTCCCAAGCTACAAAAGGAAAATTAATTTAAAATTGAACAAGGTTATATTTTCTTTTCAAGATAAGTAATAACACATAGAACAGGTACTTGGTAGCCGAAACACAATTTGAAATGTACAATTACAGAGATTACAGGATTTGGGCTCCGAGAGCCAAACACACTATTCTCGAGCTAGAAGCCCAACCTTACGATATACAAAATTCAACAAAGGGGCAGAAGGCCCCAATCAGGCCCTGGAGCACTAGCTCCTCTTTACACAGAAAAGCCTCCTCGAGCATACAAAAGGCAAATTCCAAAAGAGCAATCGGCTCTCAAAGTTTAGGCCAATTACGGGCCACACCAAACTCCACCTTCAAGTTGTCCTCACTGGACATAGACACAGGGGTAAAATACCCAACCTACAGAGGTCTATTAAATGAAAAGAAGGTTGATTACATGACCTCTAAAATAACAATTTGAGAGGAGGCGAACTTGCACTCCTGATGCACTTTGTTTAATACCTACTTGGCACTAGGCCGTTAATACAAGGGCTAATCCCATACTAAAGAGGTGACTTAACAAGAAACAATTTACATTACGTCAAGGAAGAACAGGTTGTGAAAACTAAGTTCACCTCAAAACAATATGAGTGGGAGCTCGAGAGGGTTAGCACTCTCTATCCCAATATGCAGCTTTAAAAGAGAATAGATGAAAAGATTGGTTACATTTTAGGAAAAGGTTACTTAGTGGACACGCTTCGAACCCGCCCCGAGAGTTAAACTGCCGACCTAGCAAGAAAAGAAGTTATTAAGAGGCCATTACCTGGTGTTGAACAGCTGGAGAAGAAAGAGGCGCTTCCCGCCCCCTGCTATGTACTTTACACACTGAAAGGTGGAACAGAAGTGGCACGGAGACCCAAAAATCAGCAGTTTATATCCTCTCGCGGAAGGTTCGAGGCGTTAGGGGAATGAAAACACCCTCCCACAAACTCTTTCTTGGGTAGGATACAGCAACATATTCAAGTTAGGGGAAAATACATCAGATTGGGCAGAAAATTAATTAAAGAAATTCGGGATTGGCTAAATACAAAACAAGGGGAAAGAGAGGGGTATACAGCCAACTTAAACGATAACCGAAAGAAATTTAACCAGAAACAAACTTTTGAAATAAAATTTTCTCCAAAAAAATAGTTCTTTCACTCCGCACTAGGGTGTACTATTGTTGATCTGCAGTAGTGTCCTCTAGAAGAGAAAGTTCACACTTCTTACTACAAGCAAAACAAAAATACGTCGAAAATGACACAGTTCAAAAACTCTAAAATTTCCAGGTAGTGACATCTTCTGAGAAACTTGAAAATTAATACCGCCAATAAAGTTCAGACTTCCTCCAGCAGAGGAGTTTCAACTGGCGCACATTTTAAATTAGCGGCGTGGAGGTGTACCGCCTGGTACATAAATATTGCCAAAAAATTATTGAAAAGTCACTGAAGTGACTGAAGCACCATGAAATATCGGCGAAATAATGTTTAAATATTGCCAAAAAATTATTGAAAAGTCACTGAAGTGACTGAAGCACCATGAAATATCGGCGAAATAATGTTTAAATATTGCCAAAAAATTATTGAAAAGTCACTGAAGTGAATGAAGCACCATGAAATATCGGCGAAATAATGTTTAAATATTGCCAAAAAATTATTGAAAAGTCACTGAAGTGACTGAAGCACCATGAAATATCGGCGAAATAATGTTTAAATATTGCCAAAAAAATTATTGAAAAGTCACTGAAGTGACTGAAGCACCATGAAATATCGGCGAAATAATGTTTAAATATTGCCAAAAATTATTGAAAAGTCACTGAAGTGACTGAAGCACCATGAAATATCGGCGAAATAATGTGGAAATATCAAGAATATTAACTGAGTACCACTCAAATAACAACTAGACATCATTAAAATAACATTAGAGTTTCATTGTATATCCTAAAAAAAATTCATATATTTATGATCTTTGCTTTCTTTGTTTTCTCAAGTCTTCATTGTGTAATAACGAAAACAACATAAGTAAGTTCCATAAATATGGTTCAAGAATCACCATACAGCTATATATCGACTCAAAATAAAACCGAAAATAAAATATTCTTTATACTAGGTAAGCAAATTTGGTCATAAAACCATCTGAAAAATAAATAAATAGGAGTAGCCTATCATAACATACGTGTGCAAACAAGCTAATCAAACATCTAGGAATGCAATACTTCCATTCGTAAATAAACATCTTTCTGCGATATTAAAACAGAAAATGGTATCGGAAATTTACCTGTCCTCAAGCAGTAGTCATTTTAGTCATGAAGACGTTTCCTCCCTCCAAACCTGCGTTCGACAGAACTTCAACTTAGGCTTAGCTTATTATGTGAGATTCAACTGAAAAAATAAATATATGTTGACTTCCAATCGCGAATGCCTTGTTTTAGGATATATTTTTGATGACCGTATACCATAAGTAGCCTGTAAGTTCATTAACCTCTTACAATCGTATGCATGTGCCACATAACCCGACTTCGTATACTGCTACGTAATTCACACGACGAAAACATCAACTATAACGTAACATTAGCATTATGTCGCTTAAATATTACCAACTGCTCCAATCTATTCGTATTTCACAAAATACGCATTCTGCCAATAACAATTCCTCATTACTTATACACTTCCCTATCTCCATTCTTTTAGCTTATAATCTCTAAAGATTATCGATCATAACAACGATTCCACCTAACAAAATCATTCGTTGCTCTAACTGTAGTGCAGTATACGTATAATCCATTCACATATTCTCATCATCTATCATGGGTTTACGGCATTCCGTAACACAAGCAATCACATATTCTCAGCAAAACAATGCGAGTGTTAATATTTCAGGTTCTACTTACTTACTTTTGGTGTCAAGTTATCGTCAAGTGAAATTCTATTAATCTAGAAGACGGTCTAATACCATTCTGCATTGGACTGGAGTTGAATTACCCAGTGAAAGGCATAAGTCTTCAGAATTACATCGATAACGTCGGTTTTCAAAGCTTCACATAAAATAAACAAGCACTCCTACTCGTTGATTATAGATTTGAAACGTCAAAGACTACCTAACTCCGTATCTTAAATAAGCTATAAGGATTCCTTTTTAATGACCCTACTCATAGAATTTTATCTTGAAGAATTAAACATTAACCATATTGCAATCATATATTAAATTAAATATTTACTATCGTTCATTCAAATATACGTAATTTTAACTACGAAAAATTTAAATATAAGGAACTCGACTTATCTTGCTTTCGTTATTCGACTGGGATGGTCTTCATTCTGGATCTCCCTTGGCTCCCGACTCGACTTGCGGTTCACGTCATCGTTGGTTACTGGTGACTGGCCTCGGGTGTGGGTGATGACGGCTGGCAAGGGCTCCCACCGGATTGTGATCCCATTCTTCTGGTTTAGCTAGCCATCGTATCTCCGTCGATTACGTGCGGTAAAAACATAATGAAAGATAGCATTAGGGAATAAATAATTTTGAATATATATTTTAGCTATCTAGTAAGTTATTCGTGAAGATGCAATATTTAGCCCAAATACTTTAGGTATTTCTTGTTTGTCGCTAGCTTAAAGAATAAGCTGCCGATCTCTAAATCTTCTTTAAGATTTCGGCTATGAGTTCGTGTTGGCAAATCTTATGGGCGATTCACTTCTTTCACGCCCGATGCTTTTACTTCGTACTTTATGGCTTATTTACCGCCGTAATTATACTATTAGCAGATTTCTTCTGTAAATTCAATCTCTTCTTTTCTTGAATATCAATTCTTGCTCACAATCTCGTTCCGATGATCAATACGATCTTTTTTAAAGTGTGTCGTCTTTTTTTACTCGGGACAAAAATCTGATTCTTTTAACACGGCCATTTGGATTGCTAAGGTCCGATCGTCGCAATATCAACTCACGGCCTACTTGATTAGTTATATCTGCATTTTCTCTTTCATTATGTAACCTCCGTCATTTTTATCGCGATGCATGGCAAGTATTAGGGATGCAACTCCCGATCATGACGCAAATCGGGCAATGAAATGGTACATTTTACTTCCCCGTCAAAAGGTAAATAAATGTACTGCTCGCAGTATATTTATTTCGTTTCTACTTCTGTATAAAAATGGAGCTTTCGTTGACCCCTTTGTTTCAGATCGTCCCACATAAACTTAATAACGCGTTTTCCTTAAAATATACATTCTATTCCTGATCTTCTTCATAATACAATTTTAGACTAGATGCGTTATATACATTTCTGTAGGTTCCATTTAAGTTCTCGACTACATATGCGTTGTTGCCTAACGCTTTCCTTATTACGTATGGACCATCATACAAATGAACAAATCTAGCGAATATTCGTTCTGACACATTGAAATTAGGTGCTTTTCGAATCAATACTTTATCATTAGTCTTAAAGGGTAGATGTAACTTTTTATTCTGGACTCTTTTTAACCGTTTATTTGCTTGCTCTACGAGTTTGGCTGTAACCATCTGGTTAATCTCGACGCTACTGGGGTTGGGTTCATCATTTTCCCCTATAACTTTATCCCAAGGTCTTTGTGGTTGTTCATTCAAGTGTATCATACGGGGTATGTGATTAGTTGATTCATGGATAGTATTATTCATGCATTCCTCGATTATATTTATAACGTTGATCCATTTCCAATGGCTTTCTGAACAATATATTCTACAATATTTTGCTATCTCCCGCATATATCGCTCTACGGGGTTCGCTGACGGGTGTCTAACCGAACAGAGTACATGTTTAATTTCCAGGTTCTGCATCATCTCTTCAAACTCTACTGACGTAAATTGGGTTCCCCTGTCAGTTAATATTTTTTTCGGCTTTCCCATTCGAGGTATTATGTTTCTACTTATTGCTTTAAGCACCTGCTTAGATGTTGCTCTTTGGATTGGTTGTAATACTATGAATTTTGAGAATACGTCCATGGTAACGATTATATATTTATGTCCTCTAACAGCTGTTGGCAACTTTCCAAATATGTCCATTGCAAAAATTTCTCTCGGTGCTGTTGGTATTATAGCTATCGGTTGATGCTTGGTTAGGAACGAATTGTATTTTGTTCTTTGACACATATCACATGTTTTAATCACGTCCTTGATGGTTTTCGTGATTCCTTTCCATGTGAACCTCTCCAGTATTGTTTTCGTTACCTTTTCTATTCCCCCATGTCCGATTATTCAGTGAGTATGCCAAATTAGTCCTTTTTGTAATGATGCTGGTACTACTATTCTCAATTTATTGAAATCCTTGTTAATACGTTTCATTAGCATTCCGTTTTTTAATACAAATGGATTGCTTTCATCTTGTAAATTCCCGTTTTCTGAGTTATCGTGCTCAATTCTCCTGATTTCCAATATTAAGTTTTCGTCTGCTCTTTGCAATAGTGCGATATCCCCTAGTTTTCCCAGAAATTCTTCATCCTGTTGTACCAATTCAATATGCTGAACAAGTTGTTCTTTCTCTACCGGGTTTCTACTAAGTGCATCCGCAAGAATGTTGTCTTTTCCACTACAATGTTCGATTTTAATGTTAAACTGTTGCGTAAACAACATCCATCGTGTGATTCTTTCACTCGACATGGCTGCTTTTAACCCAAACTGCAAGGCTTTGTGATCTGTTCGGATCTTTACTGGGAAACCGTATACTATCTTCTTCCACTGCTGTAGGGCATATATAATAGCTAGTAATTCCTGTTCAGTCGTCGTGTAATTGATTTCATGGTTACGTAATTTTCTACTGGCAAATGCTAAATAGGTTCGACTCTTTGGGTCCTCTGTCATTTCCTGATATAAGTGTACCGGGCAGTACACCCCTACTCTGTTTATTTAAAAGTTGCGCCAGTTGAAACTCCTCTTCTGGAGGAAGTCTGAACTTCATCTACACTATTAATCTACTAATTTCTCAGAAGATGTCACTACCTGGAAATTTTTGAGTTTGTGAACTGTGTCATTTTTGATGTGTTTTTGTTTCGCTTGAAGTAAGAAGTGTGAACTTTCTCTTATAGAGGACACTACTGAAGATCAACAATAGTGCGACCTAGTGCGGAGTCAAAGAACTATTTTGTTGGAGAAATTTTTATTTCAAGAATTTGTTCTTTGTTATATTTCCTTCTGTCATTGTTTAAGTTGGCTGTATACCCCTCTTTTTCCCCTTATTTTGGATCTAGCCAATCCCGAATTTCTTTAATTAATTTTCCACCAATAATGTGTTTCTTCTTCCTCTATGTAGGGGTTTCTTTTCCCTAGCCAATAAAAATTTTGTGGGAGGGTGTTTTCTTTCCCCTAACGCCTAGAATCTTCCGCGAGAGGATATAAACTGCTGATTTTGGGGTCTCCGGGCCACTTCTGTTCCATCTTTCAGTGTATTAAGTACATAGCAGGAGGCGGGGAGCGTCTCTTTCCTCGGCGGCGGTCAACAATAAGGTAATGGCCGATTAATAAATTCTTTCTTTTCTTGCTCAGCAGTTTAACTTTCGGGGCGGGTTCTAAGCGTTCAACCATGTAACCTTTTCCTAAAATGTAAAAACACTGGTATCTATTCTATTTTAAAACGACATATCGGGATAGAGAGTGCTTAACCCTCTCGAGCTCCCACTCACATCGTCTTAAGGTGAACTTATTTTCTCAACCAATTCTTCCGTAATGTAATGTAAATTGCTATTAAGTCACCTCTGTAGTATGGGATTAGCCCTTGTAATAACGGCCTAGTGCCAAAGTAGGTTTTAAAAAATCAAAGTGTATCAGGAGTGCGGTTAGCCTCCTCTCAAATTGTTATTTTAGAGGTCATGTAATCAACCTTCTTTTCATGTAATAGACCTCAGTAGGTTGGGTATTTTACCCCTGTGAATACGTCCTGAGAGGACAGCTTGAAGGTAGAGTTTGGTGTGGCCTTTGAGAGGCTTAAATTTTAAGAGCGGATCGCTCTCTTTTGAAAATGGAGTGTCATATGCCTCGTGGAGGCTTTTCTGTGTAATTCGGAGCCAGGGGCTCCTAGGGATGAATGGGGTTTTCTGCCCCTCTGTTAAAACTTGTGTTTGTGGTAAAACTGAGCTGATCGCTGAAGTCAGGGCGTGAAGCCCAAAACCTGTAAATATTGTAACTCCCCTTGTTTTGCTACATTGTACCTGCCATGTCTGTTATTGCTTTGTTTTTGAAAAGAAAATATAACCTTGTTAAATTTTAAATTAATTTTACATGCACTATAATTTCGTAGCTTGAAACCCATTCACACCCGCACCTTCTTTTACGCATAACTACCGCTAAAACACGGTAACAAGTGGTAGCAGAGCGTGGTTGAATGGGTCTCAATTTAGCCCCTTTTGACGGCTAAACATTGCTTTGATTCGAACTCTAACAATTTTCCCAGTTGCTGGAATTTTTGAGTTTTTCAAAATTGTTCTGTCATCATGCCCGGCCCTCGCGATGTTCTCCTCCTTAACTATTTGCGCAAAGAGGAGTTGATATACGAGTTAACTATCAGAAATGTGCAATCTGGAGGCACGGTTGCAATCGACACCAACAAGCTTAGAGAGTCCCTTGATTTGCCCATTTCCATCCCCAATTTGGGAGAGAAAGAAATTGATGATTCTCTTTCCACGATCGTCGAGAATATTACTGGGCTAGCATCTGTAGTCAGCTTTTTTGATGAAAACGATCCGTCTCCTAATCAAATTAAGCGTGTGCAAGGCAGGCTGTATCACTTTGCAAATAGAGTTAATGATCTGTTGTCTCTAAAGGTGAATGATGTTCAGAGGAAGGACGCTAATACGCTCCTTGAAACTATTTCTGAATTGTCTAATAAGGTCACTCAATTGCTAACCGGCGAAGTTCCTCCCAAAACTGATCAACCCGCCACAGTGAATGTAGGTAGTGATGAAGGGCCTCCTCAGGGAGAAGTCCATAGGATAACCGTTGCTGCTCAAACTATCTCTGCCCCATCGAACAACGAATCTGAACGCCGTGCGTCATTGGGTAACATCCGCTCTGAATTAACTTCCTTGCCATTGAAACCTTTAACGACTATGTCACCTGGGTTCAGTAGCTTGCCTCATCCATTGGCAATGTTGCTTAGAGGTATCTCTAAGTTTTCCGTCAACACCACCAGTGATGTAATTTCATTTTTAAGATTTCTAGTGGAATTTCAGGATCATGCTCTTGTTTTTTCTCTTTCGCCATGTCAAATTTTGCAAATTATCTATCCGTATGCTATTGGTATTCTCTCTGATAAAATCGTAAGAGCCATTGCCGAGCAATCATCTATTGAGGATTTCCATGCCCATTTGCTAGCTAACTTCATCCCGGCTAGGGCCAGGTCCTCCCTGATTCAGAAGTACTATTACCGTGTACAGCGCTTGGATGAAAACTTGGCTGACTTCATACAAGATATCAAATTCTACACTAGGGTGTTTGCTCTGCACTTTCCTGAAGATCAGATTGTGCAGGCTATTGTAGAAGGTATTTCGCCATCCTACAGGTCATATTTGTGTTTCGCGGCGTGTCCGCAAACCTTCTCTGAACTTGAAGCATTGGCCGTCTCAGCGGAAGGAGTTAGATACGCCGATTCTTTGCGTGTCGCGAAAGAACCCCCGCCTTCCTTTAGTAACACTCGGCCTCCACCTCGCCGATCAGTCAATCCCCGTAAATGTTATGCTTGCGGGTCGCCTGACCATCTGCGGAATAAGTGTCCTCTGATCAAGTCAAGTGGGACAAGGAATGGAGCAGGGTCATCACAAGGCTGTTTTAAGTGTGGGGCTTTCTCACATATCGCCAAGAATTGCCCAAACTCAAATAGCACCCCCTCCTGCTCTGGTGCAAATTCCACCTATGCCAATAATAAAAAGTGACTAGCGGCTTCGGCTGAGTCGACTAATTCTGCTTTCCAAGGCTCAGCCCCGGGCAAAAGGGTCGAGAATTCAGGGAATGAGCAATCTTCAAATTCTTTTTTTGAATGCCCCAGAGAGTGTCTTAGGATTGCGGCGGATACCCCCGCACCTGTTCCTTTTCTTAGGATTGAGTTGAATAACGAGCCTATAACAGCTCTCTTAGATTCAGGCAGTGTTTGTTCCATTATTTCGGCTGATTGGTGTTCTAAATTGAAATCTGTTTGTAAACTCCCTGACTATGACTCATCTCCTGTTAAATATGTTTCGGCTAATTCATCTCCATTAGAAATTCTAGGTTCCTTACATGTCAAAATTCGTGTTTTTAAATTTACATGGAAAATCAAATTGTTTGTGGCCAAGCATTTGTCTTGCCCCATCATACTGGGAGCGGACTTCATGTCTCACACTGGTCTTGTGCTCGATCTTCTGAGTAAGTCGTGCACATTCAAATTTGCCTCTAATTGTAAATTCCCTCTATTAAAGTGTAATTCTGCATCATGTTCATCTATTTCGCCTACCCAGGATGAGATGTTGTTAGACCTTAGACATCTACCTGAGGAGCAGGCTTGTAGTATTCGCAAATTGTGTCAGTCGTTTCCCGAGGTGTTCTCTGATACTCTTGGTGTTACTGACCTTATTGAATACAAAATTGAGGTCACGGATTCGATTCCTGTTCGCTTTCCACCGTATAGGCTATCTCCACCTAAAATGAAGGCTCTGAAAGAAATCATCGATCAGATGTTGAAGGACGGTATTATTAGGCCCTCTAAGTCAGCGTATTCTTCGCCTATTTTTCTAGTACCGAAACCCCAAGGAGGCTTCAGGCCTGTCATTGATTACAGGGCTCTCAATCGGAAGGTGGTGTTGCAATCTGTGCCCCTTCCCGACCTTCATTCTTGTTTTTCATGGTTTCGTAAGGCCAAGTTCTTCACCATCTTGGACTTAAATCAGGCCTATAATCAAATTCCCCTTGCCGAAGAGTCTAAACATCTTACAGCGTTTGCTACGGACTGGAATTTATATGAATACAACCGCGTGCCTTTCGGGCTCCCCACGGGGGCAGCTGTGCTCACTAGGCTACTAGACAGGGTCTTTTCCGACATCAAATTTGAGTACTTATATCACTACTTAGATGATGTCGTATTTTCAGAGACCTTTGAGGAACATCTAGATCATCTGCGAGAAGTTCTCGATCGCCTTCGTAAGGCTGGGTTAACTGTTAAGTTGTCCAAGGTTGCCTTTGCTAAGCCCTCTATGTCATTCCTAGGGCATATTGTGTCACCCGATGGAGTAGCAGTCGATCATTCTAGAACACAGGCCATCCGTGATTTTAAACCTCCCAAGGACATCAAAGGTATCGCCAGGTTCATTGGTATGGTGAATTTCTTCAGGAAGTTCATTCCTAACTTTGCTAATAGAGCGGCGCCCTTAAACCTTCTTCGTAGGAAAGGCATCAAATTCGAGTGGGGACCTTCTCAACAAGCCGCTTTTGAAGATCTGAAATTAGCTCTCTGTAATGCCCCTGTACTTGCTATGCCTGATTTCTCGAAGAAATTCATCGTCCAAACGGACGCGTCGTCGTCGGCGGTAGCTGCAGTTCTTCTTCAAGAGACTGAACTAGGGAGGCGACCCATCGCCTATGCGTCTAGGACATTGTCAGCTCAAGAAGCAAAGTACTCCATATATGAGCTTGAAGGTTTGGCAGTCTTATTCGCCTTAGAAAAGTTCCGTCTCTATCTGGAACACGTCAAATTCGATCTAGAGACAGATAATCAAGCCTTAAGCTGGGTCTTAGGTAGGCCGCGTCGTACAGGTCGTATAGCCCGTTGGGCCATCCGTATTTCTGCCTTCCAATTCGATGTACGGCATATCAGAGGTACTGAAAATGTTGTTGCCGATGGACTCAGCCGTATGTTTCATAACGACGTAGAGACCCACGAACCGGTCGACAGTTCATCACCTTCCGAGTCCATACTATCTGGTGTTAATGCCATCTTAACAGATGCTCCCATGCTTTTTAGGGATATTGAGAAATACCAACGTGGAGATCCGACGCTGGCTCCGATAATGGAAACCCTTTCTTCTGGGGAACATGCTGTCCCTTATGTTCTGAGGAATGGTGTTCTATGTTGCCCTTCGAGGCATGATAAGTTGATGAAAGTTGTTGTTCCAGCGGTTCTTGTACCTATGATCTTCAAATACTATCATGAGACCCCATTGGGGGGGCACCTGGGTATCTTTAAAACTCGTGAAAAGATTCGTGAAATGTTCATCTGGAAAGGTATGGACGGTGAAATTCGGGAACTTGTAAAAGCTTGTAAATCTTGTTTGATCAGTAAACCCACCATGTCCACTAAAGTAGGCCTTTTGTTTTCTCATCAAGCGTCGCGCCCCATGGAACGCCTGTATATTGATTATGTAGGACCCTTCCCCCTGTCGAAGGGAAATGCCAACAAATTCATCTTTGTATGTGTAGATGGTTTTACCAGATTTTCTTGGTTATTTCCGACTAAGCTGGCTACCGCTCAGTCCACCATTACTTGCCTAAATTCTATTTTCGCTTCTTTTGGTCCGTGCCAATACATTGTATCTGATAATGCTAAGGCTTTTACATCTAATTTATTTCGTAAATTCTGTTTTGACTTGTCCATCTCTCATGTAACTACTTCCGCTTATTACCCTCAAACATCTCTGGCTGAACGGGTTAACCGTAATCTCAGGTCCGCATTTATTGCCTATCATCATGAAGATCATTCTAGGTGGGACACGTCCCTGCATTGGTTAGCTTTTGCTTTGAATTCGGCGGTCCATGAATCACACAAATTTACTCCAGCTTCTTTAATGTTCAAGTTTGTTCCCAACTCGCCGCTCTCTAACCTCTGGTCTCTGAATGACATTCTACCCGAGATAATAGATCCGGACAACATTAAAGATCTTTGGAAGAAGGCTAAAGCCAATCTTAAAGTGTCTCATGAAAAGGTTAGGGAAAGGTATGATCGTGGACGGAGACCCACCCCTTTGAAGGTAGGCGACCAGGTTATAGTCAAAAATTTTGTTCACGCGGGCAAGCTTGCCCCCAGATTTCATGGGTCTTGTATCATTCTCGATTTTCTTACGCCGGTTACCTTATTGCTAAGTAATCCAGCCACCGAGAGGATATTCAGAGTTCACCTGTCCCAGGTGAAACCGGTGTAATTTCTGTGTTAACTTGCTTCATATTATTTTGAAAGGATATGAAGGTTATATTTTTTTTTGAGTTTCACTTTTAAGGCATTCTGCCCCTTCTATAGGATTTTGTTTCTTATGTAAGCATGTTTGTGAAACCTGCCCCGACCCATTAAACTGCCATCCTGTCTTTGCCACGGCCATTACCACGCTCCCGTCTCCTGCTCCACTCTACACAGTGGCTTAATGAATGCCATGGATATCTACACGCCGCTGGCCCCTCAACCTCTCCACAAGCCTGTACCCTCAAAGAATATGATAGTCCAACACAATTCTGCCGCCTAGCTTTAATGTTTCAGCGCCCCCGCAGCCGCGCAGCGCCGTGCAGCGACTGGGGAGGGGGATGGGCCCCCTCCTCTCCAGCGAGGACGACATGGGCACGGCGAGCCGGAGCTCTCCTCCCGGCCAAGGCTGATGTGCGGCGCACGACCTGCTACTTGCCCTCAGCCCGTATATGTTCACCGCGGGCGCGGCGTGCTTCAACACCTCTGCTCCCCTCATAGTGCGGGCGAGCGGTATCTCAGGGTACTTGAGGGGTCCGAGCGGCCTCCTTTGGACGCAAGCTGCAACGGCCGGTCTGGCCACCTCACTTCATCAACATCAACTACATGAACAGTTACTATAAGTAATGATTACACTGGGGAATTCAACACCATATTTGATGGACATTGCCAAATTTTTCATCACCTTCAAGTATTAAAAGTTTATCTTCAGAAATTCAACTTCTACAAACAGAAAGACTTTACTTCTCCTGCAACAACAAATTGTGAAACTGAATCGCACAACATTCTGAAAATCTTGTAATCTATTTTCATATTCACTTTATAACTTGGAACTTGTTTCAAACTGATTTCATGTGTCACCCCTGGAGGAACTTTTGGGGGGGGAGGTCTGTACCGGGCGGTACACCCCTACTCTGTTTATTTAAAAGTTGCGCCAGTTGAAACTCCTCTTCTGGAGGAAGTCTGAACTTCATCTACACCATTAATCTACTAATTTCTCAGAAGATGTCACTACCTGGAAATTTTTGAGTTTGTGAACTGTGTCATTTTTGATGTGTTTTTGTTTCGCTTGAAGTAAGAAGTGTGAACTTTCTCTTATAGAGGACACTACTGAAGATCAACAATAGTGCGACCTAGTGCGGAGTCAAAGAACTATTTTGTTGGAGAAATTTTTATTTCAAGAATTTGTTCTTTGTTATATTTCCTTCTGTCATTGTTTAAGTTGGCTGTATACCCCTCTTTTTCCCCTTATTTTGGATCTAGCCAATCCCGAATTTCTTTAATTAATTTTCCACCAATAATGTGTTTCTTCTTCCTCTATGTAGGGGTTTCTTTTCCCTAGCCAATAAAAATTTTGTGGGAGGGTGTTTTCTTTCCCCTAACGCCTAGAATCTTCCGCGAGAGGATATAAACTGCTGATTTTGGGGTCTCCGGGCCACTTCTGTTCCATCTTTCAGTGTATTAAGTACATAGCAGGAGGCGGGGAGCGCCTCTTTCCTCGGCGGCGGTCAACAATAAGGTAATGGCCGATTAATAAATTCTTTCTTTTCTTGCTCAGCAGTTTAACTTTCGGGGCGGGTTCTAAGCGTTCAACCATGTAACCTTTTCCTAAAATGTAAAAACACTGGTATCTATTCTATTTTAAAACGACATATCGGGATAGAGAGTGCTTAACCCTCTCGAGCTCCCACTCACATCGTCTTAAGGTGAACTTATTTTCTCAACCAATTCTTCCGTAATGTAATGTAAATTGCTATTAAGTCACCTCTGTAGTATGGGATTAGCCCTTGTAATAACGGCCTAGTGCCAAAGTAGGTTTTAAAAAATCAAAGTGTATCAGGAGTGCGGTTAGCCTCCTCTCAAATTGTTATTTTAGAGGTCATGTAATCAACCTTCTTTTCATGTAATAGACCTCAGTAGGTTGGGTATTTTACCCCTGTGAATACGTCCTGAGAGGACAGCTTGAAGGTAGAGTTTGGTGTGGCCTTTGAGAGGCTTAAATTTTAAGAGCGGATCGCTCTCTTTTGAAAATGGAGTGTCATATGCCTCGTGGAGGCTTTTCTGTGTAATTCGGAGCCAGGGGCTCCTAGGGATGAATGGGGTTTTCTGCCCCTCTGTTAAAACTTGTGTTTGTGGTAAAACTGAGCTGATCGCTGAAGTCAGGGCGTGAAGCCCAAAACCTGTAAATATTGTAACTCCCCTTGTTTTGCTACATTGTACCTGCCATGTCTGTTATTGCTTTGTTTTTGAAAAGAAAATATAACCTTGTTAAATTTTAAATTAATTTTACATGCACTATAATTTCGTAGCTTGAAACCCATTCACACCCGCACCTTCTTTTACGCATAACTACCGCTAAAACACGGTAACAATAAGTAAGCACCAATTCCTATACTGGAAGCATCCGTCTGTATTATAAATTCCTTAGTGTAATCAGGATATCCCAGCTTTATGCTATTAGCTAATAATTTCTTCATTGCGAGGAACGCTTCTTCGGTCTTTTCGTTCCACTTCCATTTGTTGTTTGCCTTTAACAACTCTTGCAAAGGTGCTGCCGTTTCCGTATACCCTTTGCAATGGTTAGCAAAAAAATTGTGTCATTCCCAAGAATTGCCTGACTTGTTTGGTCCGCATTGGGCGTGGGAATTCGCATATCGCTTGAATTTTTATTGGGTTCGGTTTTACCCCATCTCCATCAATGACATGTCCAACGAATAAAATTTGTTCCTGACAAAATTTTGATTTTTCCAAATTGATTTTAAACCCTGTGTTTTCTAAATTCTCTAATAACCGATCGAGTTTATTACAATGATCATCAAATGTTTCACTTGCCAATACCAGGTCATCTACGTAACACGTCACGTATTCTTTTACCTCAGGTAACAAATTTCTATCCAGGGCTCTTATCAACACGGCGCAGCTGTTTTTTAGTCCAAAGGGCAATCTTCAGAATGCGTAAGTTTGATTGTTGAACATAAAACCGGTTAGTAGTCTGGACTTCTCTTCTAGCAATATATGATGAAATGACGAAGTAAAATCTAGGCTTGTGAAATATTTCATATTTCTAAATCTCCTTATTATTTCCTTGATCTTTGGGACTTGATCATATTCTGGGATTAGTTTTTCATTTAATCTCCTAGTATCTGGGCACATTCTTAGCTTTCCATTACTTTTTTAACAATAACGATCGGGTTCAGGTATGGTGATGTTGTTCTAATGATTATTCCGTCATCCATCATTACTTGAATAATTTTCTTTAGTTCTTGAAAATACTTTTCGGGAACATCGTATAATTTTCCTTTGAACGGTGTCCAATCGTTGACAATTATTTTATATTTGAAATTCGGTATCTGACCAGGTTTGTCTTTAAATATCTCTGAGTGCTTCTCTATGATTGCATATAACTTCAGCTTTTCTTTGGCCTCTAGGTTGGTTTCAGCAATTTTTTTCCATAAACTTGGTTCTTCTTTTTCTTCATCGACCGCTAAAATCTTTTCCAAACTTTGTATTATTTCTTCTCCGTTCTCGGCTTCAGTCAGTCTCCCGCTTGATTTATATTCATCCATTAGCCCCTGTACTTCCAATCCTTCGAATTTCATATGTTCTATGTCTTGAATCTCTTTATTCAATTTAATTCTCTCTTTAGTTATCTTTCCATCATCCTCAGTGATAGGAAACCTTATTTCTCGCTTTCTTAGGTCTATAGTCATTTCTGTAGTTGTCATAAAGTCAATCCCAAGGATCACATTGTATCTTATTTTACTCATCACTATGAATGGTTGTTCGAATATCAGTTCGCCGATCTTGATTTTCAAATATGTTTGTATTTTGCATTCAATTGATTTATCGGGTATTATTCCCCGTATCTTTGTCTGGGCAATTGGTATTATGGGTACCTTCTCCTTTCGACTGATTTCGTCGAATAATACTTTCGATATGACGCTAATACTTGCCCCAGAGTCGATTAAACAGTGTGTCCTCAATCCATTTACTCGTATCACAATAATAGGCAAACGTGCTTTATTTTCTTTACTTCTTTCCACCGGTTCATCCAATAACTCGTCTGGGTCTACATGCCACGATTCGATTTGTAATATGTACCAACTTCCAATTTTGTTATTTGTTTCATTCCAAGTACAACTTATTTCATTTGCTAATTCAACATCGGCGTTTTTTTTACTCCCGACGTCCAATTCGTATGTTTGGGCATCTGGGTTTAGTTTATGTTCGTCTCTCTTTTTCCTTTTAAATTCTTGGAGCTCCAAACTTTCGGCTCCTTCTAAATCCCCATTATTGTTCTGGTTATTAATTGCTTCTTCCCATTTCTTCTTTTCCTGGGTTTCTCTCCTTGAATTTTGATTATATTGCCTGTTTCTGTTTTCTCTATTATAGTGATTATTTATTTGTGTTCCTCGATATGTTGTATTTCGTCTAAAACTGCCTCGATTTCTGCCGTCTCTGTACTGAATGGATGGTCGATGATAAGGCACAAATTTTTCATGTATTTGCCTTTCATTCCCATTACCATTCTGTTTGCACTTACATCGGCTTTGTTCTCTTAATCCCCCTTCGTCATCACTATATTCCCTTTTCTTGGGATTCTTATCGGTATCTCTTCGCTCAGGAAACGATCTTTTCTGATCGTTTTCCCAGTTCAGCACATTTATCTCCTCCTGGTTATTTGTATTTCTATTTATTTTTGGCGCTGTATGACTAGATGTCATATCGAGTTGCCTCAATATATTCTCCATCTCCACTGCTGATTTTACATTTGCCGCCGCCAGCAATCTTTGAGTTTCCGGAGGGAATTGTTTTTGAATAGTTCTTATCGCTTCCAACTCACTGGGCGCTGAATCTAGGTCTTGGAACCTATGGAATTGGTACGAAAAATAATCGCTGTACCTAGTCTGCCCTATTGATGAATATTTTCTAGAATACAATTCCAGCCTAAGGTTTTGTTGGATTTCTGGGTTCCAAAATCTTTTTAAGAAAGCAATCTTAAATTCCTCATAATCGTGAAATGTATATTTAAATGCTTGATACCATACGTTCGGATTGGCATCCAGATGTTTCTCAATTACTCTGAGCTTCTTCTCGTCGGGAATTCTATTCTCCCGGAAGTAATCTTCCATTTCTCTTAAAAATCTCTTCGGAGACATTGCTGCAGAGTTATTGAAATGCTTAGGTCTGTCATCGTAAGTTTTGATGATATTGATTATCGCTGGGCTTCCATTCCCATTATTTCCAATCATCATGTCCTTGCTACTTCGTTCTGTTTCTCCACTTATCGTGGGTGTCCCTTCTCTTTCGTTGATCCGTATATCCACCATCCTTTGCTCGTTAAATTGTTTTGATACCTCTGCTTTCGTTATCTGTATTTCCACTCTGATATTCTGAATCTCTTTCTTCATTTCGTCTATTCCTTGCTCTGTTCTAAGCATTCTCTCTTCTGCTTCGTTTTTATTCTTTCTCATTTCATCATTTATCATCTCCATTTTGCTTCCAATCTGGTCACGTGCTAGAGTGAATTTATCCTCCACAGTTTTGTTTGTCGACATTACATTTTCATTTATCTTCTTTAACTCCTCATTATATTGACTCCATTTTTCCTGTGAATCTATACCTATCGATTCCATATTCTCGGTCAATTTCTTGATCTCGTCTTCTTTCAATCCTTGGATACAATTCTTACTTTCCGTTAGTTCGCTTCTAATTTTATTTATTTCACCGTAGATCTCTCTGTTCCTCTTGTCTCTTCTCCATTTTTCTCATCTCTTCCATCTGGTTTCGATGCCTTTCTTCTAGCTTTTGCTGATATTCTTCTTGCTTCTGCTGATATTCTTCTTGCTTCTGCTGATGTCTTCCTAATATCTCTTCTAACTGCTTCTTCTGTCTTTCTTCTTGTCTCTCCTCTTGTTTCATCATCATTTCTCGTAGCATTTCTATCATTCCTTTTTGTTCTTCTTTCGTCTTCTCTAGATCCTCGGTTATCTTATTTATCTTCTCCTCCTTTTCTTTCAATCTCTCCTTCTGTTCTTCTTTAGCCTTTTCAAATTCCTCGATTATTCTGTTTATCTCCTCATCCTTTTCCTTTTGGTATTCCTCAACTTGTGACCTCAATTGATTAATAGTCGCCATTTTATGTCTATTATTGCTCAACCTCGCTAAAGACACTATTTTGCTAATTGTTTATAGCTTACAACCAATAAAATATATCAGTATTTCAATTCAGTATGAGATCAACAATCCGGTCCTCCCCACATAACCAACCATTCCATCGCCCCAGTTATTTATGAAACTTGAGAAAACAAAGAAATCATTCTTGATATTTCGGAACTTATTAACTTATTTACTCTCTCTACCTTAATAGAAAACAAAAATCATACAGCGATCTAACTTAACATTATTAACTATCTTAACTAACTATTCATCTGAAATATTCCTGCTACATATTCATTATCAATATCATCCACTTCTTCTTCAACTCCCATTCTCGATCATATGACTCTTTGCCTAGTTCTCCATTCCTTCTTCTCTAGGTTTCCTTCATAATTATCGACTCCCAATCATTTGCTTCCTATCAGTTCTGCTTCATATCTGGGTAAATCTTTCTCACCTCCAACATTTTCTATCTAACTCTTCATGTTACATCTCCTCAGTTTTACTTCGTTTCAGGGTGTCAATTATTGCAACACATGAGAACCATATTTTTTTATCAAATCATCATCAATTTATCAATCGCTGCACAATACCTTTCAGGGATACACATTTCAATTAACCGTGGACTCAACTGAGAAATGCACAGCCTTTTCCCCAAATCCATCCGCAAAACCAATTCCAATTAACTGTAGTCAACAATAAAATAGATCTTTGACTTTATCTATTGATTATTTATAAGTACTCCATCTAATACCTCTTTCAATGATGAATTGAATAAATAATAAGAATTCCAGTTGAAATCCTTATCTCCTATTTTATTGAAAGTTCGTTGTACTTGGAGTGAAGTATAATTACAATTACATATTCTGTTACACACTTAGGAATTCCAATTCCAAATTGAAATTCAATTCAATATTTTCTTATCATATAAAAAAATCGTTGACATTAACATTACAATCTCGTTTCAATAATTTTGAAATATTAATAATTCATCGAAATATTATTGAAACCTTATAAAGTATCCACTAAACATCGTCGAGATGTCGTTGGAATGGTTGAAATACCTTGGAATATCGGTGAAAATCATGTTTAGATATTCCTTAAAAATTATTGAAAAGTCACTGAACTGACTGAAGCACCATGAAATATCGGCGAAATAATGTTTAAATATTGCCAAAAAATTATTGAAAAGTCACTGAAGTGACTGAAGCACCATGAAATATCGGCGAAATAATGTTTAAATATTGCCAAAAAATTATTGAAAAGTCACTGAAGTGACTGAAGCACCATGAAATATCGGCGAAATAATGTTTAAATATTACCAAAAAATTATTGAAAAGTCACTGAAGTGACTGAAGCACCATGATATATCGGCGAAATAATGTTTAAATATTACCAAAAAATTATTGAAAAGTCACTGAAGTGACTGAAGCACCATGAAATATCGGCGAAATAATGTTTAAATATTGCCAAAAAAATTATTGAAAAGTCACTGAAGTGACTGAAGCACCATGAAATATCGGCGAAATAATGTTTAAATATTGCCAAAAATTATTGAAAAGTCACTGAAGTGACTGAAGCACCATGAAATATCGGCGAAATAATGTGGAAATATCAAGAATATTAACTGAGTACCACTCAAATAACAACTAGACATCATTAAAATAACGTTAGAGTTTCATTGCATATCCTAAAAAAATTCATATATTTATGATCTTTGCTTTCTTTGTTTTCTCAAGTCTTCATTGTGTAATAACGAAAACAACATAAGTAAGTTCCATAAATATGGTTCAAGAATCACCATACAGCTATATATCGACTCAAAATAAAACCGAAAGTAAAATATTCTTTATACTAGGTAAGCTAATTTGGTCATAAAACCATCTGAAAAATAAATAAATAGGAGTAGCCTATCATAACATACGTGTGCAAACAAGCTAATCAAACATCTAGGAATGCAATACTTCCATTCGTAAATAAACATCTTTCTGCGATATTAAAACAGAAAATGGTATCGGAAATTTACCTGTCCTCAAGCAGTAGTCATTTTAGTCATGAAGACGTTTCCTCCCTCCAAACCTGCGTTCGACAGAACTTCAACTTAGGCTTAGCTTATTATGTGAGATTCAACTGAAAAAATAAATATATGTTGACTTCCAATCGCGAATGCCTTGTTTTAGGATATATTTTTGATGACCGTATACCATAAGTAGCCTGTAAGTTCATTAACCTCTTACAATCGTATGCATGTGCCACATAACCCGACTTCGTATACTGCTACGTAATTCACACGACGAAAACATCAACTATAACGTAACATTAGCATTATGTCGCTTAAATATTACCAACTGCTCCAATCTATTCGTATTTCACAAAATACGCATTCTGCCAATAACAATTCCTCATTACTTATACACTTCCCTATCTCCATTCTTTTAGCTTATAATCTCTAAAGATTATCGATCATAACAACGATTCCACCTAACAAAATCATTCGTTGCTCTAACTGTAGTGCAGTATACGTATAATCCATTCACATATTCTCATCATCTATCATGGGTTTACGGCATTCCGTAACACAAGCAATCACATATTCTCAGCAAAACAATGCGAGTGTTAATATTTCAGGTTCTACTTACTTACTTTTGGTGTCAAGTTATCGTCAAGTGAAATTCTATTAATCTAGAAGACGGTCTAATACCATTCTGCATTGGACTGGAGTTGAATTACCCAGTGAAAGGCATAAGTCTTCAGAATTACATCGATAACGTCGGTTTTCAAAGCTTCACATAAAATAAACAAGCACTCCTACTCGTTGATTATAGATTTGAAACGTCAAATACTACCTAGCTCCGTATCTTAAATAAGCTATAAGGATTCCTTTTTAATGACCCTACTCATAGAATTTTATCTTGAAGAATTAAACATTAACCATATTGCAATCATATATTAAATTAAATATTTACTATCGTTCATTCAAATATACGTAATTTTAACTACGAAAAATTTAAATATAAGGAACTCGACTTATCTTGCTTTCGTTATTCGACTGGGATGGTCTTCATTCTGGATCTCCCTTGGCTCCCGACTCGACTTGCGGTTCACGTCATCGTTGGTTACTGGTGACTGGCCTCGGGTGTGGGTGATGACGGCTGGCAAGGGCTCCCACCGGATTGTGATCCCATTCTTCTGGTTTAGCTAGCCATAGTATCTCCGTCGATTACGTGCGGTAAAAACATAATGAAAGATAGCATTAGGGAATAAATAATTTTGAATATATATTTTAGCTATCTAGTAAGTTATTCGTGAAGATGCAATATTTAGCCCAAATACTTTAGGTATTTCTTGTTTGCCGCTAGCTTAAAGAATAAGCTGCCGATCTCTAAATCTTCTTTAAGATTTCGGCTATGAGTTCGTGTTGGCAAATCTTATGGGCGATTCACTTCTTTCACGCCCGATGCTTTTACTTCGTACTTTATGGCTTATTTACCGCCGTAATTATACTATTAGCAGATTTCTTCTGTAAATTCAATCTCTTCTTTTCTTGAATATCAATTCTTGCTCACAATCTCGTTCCGATGATCAATACGCTTTTTTTTAAAGTGTGTCGTCTTTTTTTTTACTCGGGACAACAATCTGATTCTTTTAACACGGCCATTTGGATTGCTAAGGTCCGATCGTCGCAATATCAACTCACGGCCTACTTGATTAGTTATATCTGCATTTTCTCTTTCATTATGTAACCTCCGTCATTTTTATCGCGATGCATGGCAAGTATTAGGGATGCAACTCCCGATCATGACGCAAATCGGGCAATGAAATGGTACATTTTACTTCCCCGTCAAAAGGTAAATAAATGTACTGCTCGCAGTATATTTATTTCGTTTCTACTTCTGTATAAAAACGGAGCTTTCGTTGACCCCTTTGTTTCAGATCGTCCCACATAAACTTAATAACGCGTTTTCCTTAAAATATACATTCTATTCCTGATCTTCTTCATAATACAATTTTAGACTAGATGCGTTATATACATTTCTGTAGGTTCCATTTAAGTTCTCGACTACATATGCGTTGTTGCCTAACGCTTTCCTTATTACGTATGGACCATCATACAAATGAACAAATTTAGCGAATAATCGTTCTGACACATTGAAATTAGGTGCTTTTCGAATCAATACTTTATCATTAGTCTTAAAGGGTAGATGTAACTTTTTATTCTGGACTCTTTTTAACCGTTTATTTGCTTGCTCTACGAGTTTGGCTGTAACCATCTGGTTAATCTCGACGCTACTGGGGTTGGGTTCATCATTTTCCCCTATAACTTTATCCCAAGGTCTTTGTGGTTGTTCATTCAAGTGTATCATACGGGGTATGTGATTAGTTGATTCATGGATAGTATTATTCATGCATTCCTCGATTATATTTATAACGTTGATCCATTTCCAATGGCTTTCTGAACAATATATTCTACAATATTTTGCTATCTCCCGCATATATCGCTCTACGGGGTTCGCTGACGGGTGTCTAACCGAACAGAGTACATGTTTAATTTCCAGGTTCTGCATCATCTCTTCAAACTCTACTGACGTAAATTGGGTTCCCCTGTCAGTTAATATTTTTTTCGGCTTTCCCATTCGAGGTATTATGTTTCTACTTATTGCTTTAAGCACCTGCTTAGATGTTGCTCTTTGGATTGGTTGTAATACTATGAATTTTGAGAATACGTCCATGGTAACGATTATATATTTATGTCCTCTAACAGCTGTTGGCAACTTTCCAAATATGTCCATTGCAAAAATTTCTCTCGGTGCTGTTGGTATTATAGCTATCGGTTGATGCTTGGTTAGGAACGAATTGTATTTTGTTCTTTGACACATATCACATGCTTTAATCACGTCCTTGATGGTTTTCGTGATTCCTTTCCATGTGAACCTCTCCAGTATTGTTTTCGTTACCTTTTCTATTCCCCCATGTCCGATTATTCAGTGAGTATGCCAAATTAGTCCTTTTTGTAATGATGCTGGTACTACTATTCTCAATTTATTGAAATCCTTGTTAATACGTTTCATTAGCATTCCGTTTTTTAATACAAATGGATTGCTTTCATCTTGTAAATTCCCGTTTTCTGAGTTATCGTGCTCAATTCTCCTGATTTCCAATATTACGTTTTCGTCTGCTCTTTGCAATAGTGCGATATCCCCTAGTTTTCCCAGAAATTCTTCATCCTGTTGTACCAATTCAATATGCTGAACAAGTTGTTCTTTCTCTACCGGGTTTCTACTAAGTGCATCCGCAAGAATGTTATCTTTTCCACTACAATGTTCGATTTTAATGTTAAACTGTTGCGTAAACAACATCCATCGTGTGATTCTTTCACTCGACATGGCTGCTTTTAACCCAAACTGCAAGGCTTTGTGATCTGTTCGGATCTTTACTGGGAAACCGTATACTATCTTCTTCCACTGCTGTAGGGCATATATAATAGCTAGTAATTCCTGTTCAGTCGTCGTGTACTTGATTTCATGGTTACGTAATTTTCTACTGGCAAATGCTAAATAGGTTCGACTCTTTGGGTCCTCTGTCATTTCCTGATATAAGTAAGCACCAATTCCTATACTGGAAGCATCCGTCTGTATTATAAATTCCTTAGTGTAATCAGGATATCCCAGCTTTATGCTATTAGCTAATAATTTCTTCATTGCGAGGAACGCTTCTTCGGTCTTTTCGTTCCACTTCCATTTGTTGTTTGCCTTTAACAACTCTTGCAAATGTGCTGCCGTTTCCGTATACCCTTTGCAATGGTTAGCAAAAAAATTGTGTCATTCCCAAGAATTGCCTGACTTGTTTGATCCGCATTGGGCGTGGGAATTCGCATATCGCTTGAATTTTTATTGGGTTCGGTTTTACCCCATCTCCATCAATGACATGTCCAACGAATAAAATTTGTTCCTGACAAAATTTTGATTTTTCCAAATTGATTTTAAACCCTGTGTTTTCTAAATTCTCTAATAACCGATCGAGTTTATTACAATGATCATCAAATGTTTCACTTGCCAATACCAGGTCATCTACGTAACACGTCACGTATTCTTTTACCTCAGGTAACAAATTTCTATCCAGGGCTCTTATCAACACGGCGCAGCTGTTTTTTAGTCCAAAGGGCAATCTTCAGAATGCGTAAGTTTGATTGTTGAACATGTTACCGTGTTTTAGCGGTAGGTAGAGGTGTAAGAAGGTGCGGACGTGAATGGGTTTCAAACTACGGAATCAAAGTTAATGTAAAATTTAACGAGGTTATATTTTCTTTTCAATATTAAGTAATAACAAAGAACAGGTACTTAGTAGCCGAAACACAATTTGAAATGTACAATTACAGGGATTACAGAGTTTGGGCTTCGAGCCCTGAGTTCACAATTTTTGAGCAACTAGCCCAACTTTCCGATATACAAATTTTAACAAAGGGGCAGAAGACCCCAATCAAACCGTGGAGCTCTTGCTCCAAATTACACAGTAAAGCCTCCTCGAGGCATACAACACTCCGTCTTCAAAAGAGCCACACGCTCTTTAATTTAAGCCTCTCCTAGGCCACACCAAACTCCACCTTCAAGTTGTCCTCAACGGACACAAACACAGGGGTAAAATACCCAATCTACTGAGGTCTATTAAATGAAAAGCAGGTTAATTAAATGACCTCTAAAACAATTTGAGAGGAGGCGAACTTGCACTCCTAATACACTTTGATTTTAAGACCTACTTTGGCTCTTAGGCCACTGATGCAAGGGCTAATCCCATACTACAGAGGTGACTTAGAAAAGAACAATTTGTTTTACGTTATCGAAGAATAGGTTGAGAAACAATAAGTTCACCTCAAAACATTATGAGTGGGAGCTCGAGAGGGTTAGCACTCTCTATCCCAGTATGTAGCTTTTCAAGAGAATAGAAGAAAAGACTAGTTACATTTTAGGAAAAGGTTACATGGTGGAACGCTTAGAACCCGCCCCGTAAGTTAAACTGCTGAGCAAGAAAAGAAAGAATTTATTAATCGGCCATTACCTTATTGTTGACCGCTGCCGAAGAAAGAGGCGCTTCCCGCCTCCTGCGATGTACTTAACACACTGAAAGATGGAACAGAAGTGGCCCGGAGACCCTAAAATCAGCAGTTTATATACTCTCGCGGAAGTTTCTAGGCGTTAGGGGAATGAAAACACCCGCCCACAATGTTTTTATTGGATAGGACCCCGCAACAGATACAAGTTGGGGGAAGATACACTAGATTGGTCAGAAATTACTAAAAGAAATTCGGGATTGGATAAATCTAAAACAAGGGGAAAAAGAGGGGTATACAGCCAACTTAAACAATAACAGAAAGAAATTTAACAAAACACAAACTTTTGAAATAAAAATTTCTCCAACAAAATAGTTCTTTGACTCCGCACTAGGGTGCACTATTGTTGATCTTCAGTAGTGTCCTCTAGAAGAGAAAGTTCACACTTCTTACTTCAAGCGAAACAAAAACACATCAAAAGTGACACAGTTCAAAAACTCAAAATTTTCCACGTGGTGACATCTTCTGAGAAAGTAGAGAATTAATAGAGTAGATAAAGTTCAACCTTCCTCCAGAAGAGGAGTTTCAACTGGCGCAACTTTTAAATAAACGGTGTAGAGGTGTACCGCCCGGTACAGACCTCCCCCCCAAAAGTTCCTCCAGGGGTGACACATGAAATCAGTTTGAAACAAAGTCCAAGTAATTATGTTGATAGATAGCAGAAGCATTTACAAGATTTCTTAATTCAGTTTCAAAATGTTATTGTTGCAGGTGAATGAAAGTCTTTAAGTTTGCAGAATTTGAATTTCTGAAGATAAACTTTTAATACTTAGAAGTGAAGAAAAATTTTTGCACGGTCCACCAAATATTGCTGTTGAATTCCCAAGTGACGGTATTAAGGTTGAACAGGAATGTCTATGTAGTTGATGTAGGCTAAGTTGGATGGCCAGACCGGCCGTTACAGCTTGCGTCCAAAGGAGGCCGCTCGGACCCCTCAAGTACCCTGAGATACCGCTCGCCCGCACTATGAGGGGAGCAGAGGTGTTGAAGCACGCCGCGCCCGCGGTGAACATATACAGGCTGCGGGCAAGTAGCAGGTCGTGCGCCGCACATCAGCCTTAGCCGGGAGGAGAGCTCCGGCTCGCCGTGCACATGTCGTCCTCGCTGGGGCCGAGGGGGCCCGACCTTGGCTCCAGTTGCTGCACGGCGCCGCGCGGCTGCGGGGGCACTGAAACATTAAGCTAGGCGGCAGAATTGTGTTGGACCATCATGTTTCTTGAGGGTACAGGCATTATGGAGAGGTTGAGGGGCCAGCGGCGTGTAGATATCCATGGCATTAAATATTATGAAGCCACAGTGTAAGGTGGAGCAGGAGACGGGAGCGTGGTAATGGCCGTGGAAAGGACAGAATGGCAGTTTAACGGGTCGGGACAGGTTTTACAAAAATGCTTACATCTGAAACAAAATATTATAGGTAGTGCAGAATGCCTTAAAAGTGAAACTCAAAAAAATATAACCTTCATATCCTTTCAAAATATATGAAGCAAGTTGAAACTAAATTTACACCGGTTTCACCTGGGACAGGTGAACCCTAAATATCCTCTCGGTAGCTGGATTGCTTAGTAACAATGTAACCGGTGTGAGAAAATCGAGAATGATGCATGGCCCATGGAATCTGGGGGCAAGCTTGCCCGCGGGAACAAAATTCTTGACCATCACCTGGTCACCTACCTTCAAAGGGGTGGGTCTCCGTCCACGATCATACCTTTCCCTAACCTTTTCATGAGACACTTTAAGATTGGCTTTAGCCTTCTTCCAAAGATCTTTAATGTTATCCGGATCTATTGTCTCGGGTAGAATGTCATTCAGAGACCAGAGGTTAGAGAGCGGCGAGTTGGGAACAAACTTGAACATCAAAGAAGCTGGAGTAAACTTGTGAGATTCATGAACCGCCGAATTCAAAGCAAAAGCTAACCAATGCAGGGACGTGTCCCACCTGGAATGATCTTCATGATGATAGGCAATAAGTGCTGACCTGAGATTACGATTAACCCGTTCAGCCAGAGATGGTTGAGGGTAATAAGCAGAAGTGGTTACATGAGAGATGGACAAGTCAAAACAGAATTTACGAAAAAGATTTGATGTGAACGCCTTAGCATTATCAGATACAATATATTGGCACGGACCAAAAGAAGCAAAAATAGAATTTAGACAGGTAATGGTGGACTGAGCGGTAGCCAGCTTAGTCGGAAATAACCAAGAAAATCTGGTAAAACCATCTACACATACAAAGATGAATTTGTTGGCATTTCCCTTCGACTGGGGGAAGGGTCCTACATAATCAATATACAGGCGTTCCATGGGGCGCGACGCTTGATGAGAAGACAAAAGGCCTACTTTAGTGGACATGGTGGGTTTACTGATCAAACAAGATTTACAAGCTTTTACAAGTTCCCGAATTTCACCGTCCATACCTTTCCAGATGAACATGTCACGAATCTTTTCACGAGTTTTAAAAATACCCAGATGCCCCCCCAATGGGGTCTCATGATAATACTTGAAAATCATAGGTACAAGAACTGCTGGAACAACAACTTTCATCTTCTTATCATGCCTCGAAGGGCAACATAGAACACCATTCCTCAGAACATAAGGGACAACATGTTCCCCAGAAGAAAGGGTTTCCATTATCGGAGCCAGCGCCGGATCTTCACGTTGGTATTTCTCAATATCCCTAAAAAGCATGGGAGCATCTGTTAAGATGGCATTAACACCAGATAGTATGGACTCGGAAGGTGATGAACTGTCGACCGGTTCGTGGGTCTCTACGTCGTTATGAAACATACGGCTGAGTCCATCAGCAACAACATTTTCGGTACCTCTGATATGTCTAACATCAAACTGGAAGGCGGAAATACGAATAGCCCAGCGGGCTATACGACCAGTACGGCGCGGCCTACCTAAGACCCAGCTTAAGGCTTGATTATCTGTCTCCAGGTCGAATTTAACGTGTTCCAGATAGAGACGGAACTTTTCTAAGGCAAATAAGACTGCCAAACCTTCGAGCTCATAGATGGAATACTTGGCTTCTTGAGCCTACAATGTCCTAGACGCATAGGCGATGGGTCGCCTCCCTAGTTCAGTCTCTTGAAGAAGGACTGCAGCTACTGCTGACGACGACGCGTCGGTTTGGACGATGAATTTCTTCGAGAAATCAGGCATAGCAAGTACAGGGGCATTACAAAGAGCTAATTTAAGGTCTTCAAAAGTGGCTTGTTGAGAAGGTCCCCACTCGAATTTGATGCCTTTCCTACGAAGAAGGTTTAAGGGCGCCGCTCTATTAGCAAAGTTAGGAATGAACTTTCTGAAGAAATTCACCATACCAATGAACCCGGCGATACCTTTAATGTCCTTGGGAGGTTTAAAATCACGGATGGCCTGTGTTCTAGAATGATCAACTGCTACACCATCGGGTGACACAATATGCCCTAGGAAAGACATAGAGGGCTTAGCGAAGGCAACCTTGGACAACTTAACAGTTAACCCAGCCTTACGAAGGCGATCGAGAACTTCTCGCAGATGATCTAGGTGTTCTTCAAAAGTCTCTGAAAATACTACGACATCATCTAAGTAGTGATATAAGTACTCGAATTTGATGTCGGAGAAGACCCTATCTAGTAGCCTAGTGAGCACAGCTGCTCCCGTAGGGAGCCCGAAAGGCACGCGGTTGTATTCGTATAAATTCCAGTCCGTGGCAAACGCTGTAAGGTGTTTAGACTCTTCGGCAAGGGGAATTTGATTATAGGCCTGATTTAAGTCCAAGATGGTGAAGAACTTGGCCTTACGAAACCATGAAAAACAAGAATGAAGGTCGGGAAGGGGCACAGATTGTAACACCACCTTCCGATTGAGAGCCCTGTAATCAATGACAGGCCTGAAGCCTCCTTGGGGTTTCGGTACTAGAAAAATAGGCGAAGAATACGCTGACTTAGAGGGCCTAATAATACCGTCCTTCAACATCTGATCGATGATTTCCTTCAGAGCCTTCATTTTAGGTGGAGATAGCCTATACGGTGGAAAACGGACAGGAATCGAATCCGTAACCTCAATTTTGTATTCAATAAGGTCAGTAACACCAAGAGTATCAGAGAACACCTCGGGAAACGACTGACACAGTTTGCGAATACTATCAGCCTGCTCCTCAGGTAGATGTCTAAGGTCTAACAACATCTCATCCTGGGTAGGCGAAATAGAAGAACATGACACAGAATTACACTTTAATAGTGGGATTTTACAACTAGAAGCAAATTTGAATGTGCACGACCTAGACTGCAGATCGAGCACAAGACCAGTGTGAGAAATAAAGTCAGCTCCCAATATAATGGGGCAAGACAATTGCTTGGCCACAAACAATTTAACTTTCCATGTAAACTTAAAAACACGAATTTTGACCAGTAAGGAACCTAGAATTTCTAATGGAGATGAATTAGCCGAAACGTATTGAACAGGAGAAGAGACATAGTCAGGAAGTTTACAAACCGATTTCAATTTAGAATACCATTCAGCCGCAATAATCGAACAAACACTACGTGAATCTAAGCGAGCTGTTATAGGCTCGTTATTTACCTCAATCTTAAGAAAAGGAACAGGTGCGGGGGTATCCGCCGCAATCCTAAGACATTCTTTAGGGCATTCAAAAGATGAACTTGAAGGCTGATCATTCTCTGCATTTACAATCTGTTTACTAGGGGCTGAGTCTCGGGAAGATGGATTAGTCGACTCAGCCGAAGCCACTAGTCACTTTTTATTATTGGCATAGGTGGAATTTGCACCAGAAGTTGAGCAGGAGGGGGTGCTATTTGAGTTTGGGCAATTCTTGGCGATATGTGAGAAAGCCCCACATTTAAAACAGCCTTGAGATGACCCGGCTGCATTCCTCGTCCCACTTGACTTGATCAGCGGACACTTGTTGCGCAGATGGTCAGGCGACCCGCAAGCATAACATTTACGGGGCGTGACTGGTCGGCGAGGTGGAGGCCGAGTGTTACTAAAGGAAGGCGGGTGTTCTTTCGCTACACGCAAAGAATCGGCGTATCTAACTCCTTCCGCTGAGACGGCCAACGCTTCAAGTTCAGAGAAAGTTTGCGGGCACGCCGCAAAACACAAGTATGACCTATAAGATGGTGAAATGCCTTCCACAATAGCTTGTACAATATGATCCTCAGGGAAGTGAAGAGCAAACACCCTGGTATAAAACTTAATGTCTTGTATGAAATCCGCCAAGTTTTCATCCAACCTCTGTACTCGATAATAGTATTTCTGAATCAGAGATGACCTTGCGCGGGCAGGAATAAAATTAGCAAGTAGATGTGCATGAAAATCTTCGATGGATGACTGTTCAGCTATGGCTCTTACTATTTTGTCGGAGAGAATACCAATAGCATACGGATAGATAATTTGCAAGATTTGACATGGAGACAGAGAAAAAACAAGGGCATGATCCTGAAATTCCACTAGAAATCTTAAAAATGAAGTTACGTCACTGGTGGTATTAACAGAAAACTTGGATATACCTCTGAGCAACATTGCCAATGGATGAGGCAAGCTACTAAATCCGGGTGACATAGTAGGTAAAAGTTTCAATGGCAAGGAAGTCAATTCAGAACGGATGTTACTCAATGATGCACGACGTTCAGATTCGTTGTCTTATGGGGCAGGGATAGTTTGAGCAGCAACGGTTATCCTATTAACTTCTCCCTTGGGAGGCGCTTCCTCACTACCTGCATTCACTATGGTGGGTTGATCAGATTTGGGAGGAACTTCCCCAGTTAACAATTGAGTGACCTTACTAGATAATTCAGAAATATTTTCCAGGAGCGTACTAGCTTCTTTCCTCTGAACGTCATTCAATTTTAGAGACAACAGATCGTTAACCCTATTCGAAAAATGATATAGCCTGCCTTGCACACGCTTAATTTGATTAGGAGACGGATCATTTTCATCAAAAAACTAACTACAGAAGCTAGCCCAGTAATATTCTCCGTGATCGTGGAAAGAGAGTCGTCAATTTCTTTCTCTCCCAAATTGGGGATGGAAATGGGCAAATCAAGGGACTCTCTAAGCTTGTTAGTGTCTATTGCAACCGTGCCTCCAGATTGCACATTTCTGATAGTTAATTCATAGATCAACTCCTCCTTGCGCAAATAGTTAAGAAGGAGAACATCGCGAGGGCCGGGCATGGTGACAGAACAATTTTGAAAAACTCAAAAAATTCCAGCAACTGGGAAAATAGTTAGAGTTCGGAACAAACAATGTTTAGCTGTCAAAAGGGGCTAAATTGAGACCCATTCAACCACGCTCGGCTACCACTTGTTACCGTGTTTTAGCGGTAGGTAGAGGTGTAAGAAGGTGCGGGCGTGAATGGGTTTCAAACTACGGAATCAAAGTTAATGTAAAATTTAACGAGGTTATATTTTCTTTTCAATATTAAGTAATAACAAAGAACAGGTACTTAGTAGCCGAAACACAATTTGAAATGTACAATTACAGGGATTACAGAGTTTGGGCTTCGAGCCCTGAGTTCACAATTTTTGAGCAACTAGCCCAACTTTCCGATATACAAATTTTAACAAAGGGGCAGAAGACCCCAATCAAACCGTGGAGCTCTTGCTCCAAATTACACAGTAAAGCCTCCTCGAGGCATACAACACTCCGTCTTCAAAAGAGCCACACGCTCTTTAATTTAAGCCTCTCCTAGGCCACACCAAACTCCACCTTCAAGTTGTCCTCAACGGACACAAACACAGGGGTAAAATACCCAATCTACTGAGGTCTATTAAATGAAAAGCAGGTTAATTAAATGACCTCTAAAACAATTTGAGAGGAGGCGAACTTGCACTCCTAATACACTTTGATTTTAAGACCTACTTTGGCTCTTAGGCCACTGATGCAAGGGCTAATCCCATACTACAGAGGTGACTTAGAAAAGAACAATTTGTTTTACGTTATCGAAGAATAGGTTGAGAAACAATAAGTTCACCTCAAAACATTATGAGTGGGAGCTCGAGAGGGTTAGCACTCTCTATCCCAGTATGTAGCTTTTCAAGAGAATAGAAGAAAAGACTAGTTACATTTTAGGAAAAGGTTACATGGTGGAACGCTTAGAACACGCCCCGAAAGTTAAACTGCTGAGCAAGAAAAGAAAGAATTTATTAATCGGCCATTACCTTATTGTTGACCGCTGCCGAAGAAAGAGGCGCTTCCCGCCTCCTGCGATGTACTTAACACACTGAAAGATGGAACAGAAGTGGCCCGGAGACATTAAAATCAGCAGTTTATATACTCTCGCGGAAGTTTCTAGGCGTTAGGGGAATGAAAACACCCGCCCACAATGTTTTTATTGGATAGGACCCCGCAACAGATACAAGTTGGGGGAAGATACACTAGATTGGTCAGAAATTACTAAAAGAAATTCGGGATTGGATAAATCTAAAACAAGGGGAAAAAGAGGGGTATACAGCCAACTTAAACAATAACAGGAAGAAATTTAACAAAACACAAACTTTTGAAATAAAAATTTCTCCAACAAAATAGTTCTTTGACTCCGCACTAGGGTGCACTATTGTTGATCTTCAGTAGTGTCCTCTAGAAGAGAAAGTTCACACTTCTTACTTCAAGCGAAACAAAAACACATCAAAAGTGACACAGTTCAAAAACTCAAAATTTTCCACGTGGTGACATCTTCTGAGAAAGTAGAGAATTAATAGAGTAGATAAAGTTCAACCTTCCTCCAGAAGAGGAGTTTCAACTGGCGCAACTTTTAAATAAACGGTGTAGAGGTGTACCGCCCGGTACAGAACATAAAACCGGTTAGTAGTCTGGACTTCTCTTCTAGCAATATATGATGAAATGACGAAGTAAAATCTAGGCTTGTGAAATATTTCATATTTCTAAATCTCCTTATTATTTCCTTGATCTTTGGGACTTGATCATATTCTGGGATTAGTTTTTCATTTAATCTCCTAGTATCTAGGCACATTCTTAGCTTTCCATTACTTTTTTAACAATAACGATCGGGTTCAGGTATGGTGTTGTTGTTCTAATGATTATTCCGTCATCCATCATTACTTGAATAATTTCCTTTACTTCTTGAAAATACTTTTCGGGAACATCGTATAATTTTCCTTTGAACGGTGTCCAATCGTTGACAATTATTTTATATTTGAAATTCGGTATCTGACCAGGTTTGTCTTTGAATATCTCTGAGTGCTTCTCTATGATTGCATATAACTTCAGCTTTTCTTTGGCCTCTAGGTTGGTTTCAGCAATTTTTTTCCATAAACTTGGTTCTTCTTTTTCTTCATCGACCGCTAAAATCTTTTCCAAACTTTGTATTATTTCTTCTCCGTTCTCGGCTTCAGTCAGTCTCCCGCTTGATTTATATTCATCCATTAGCCCCTGTACTTCCAATCCTTCGAATTTCATATGTTCTATGTCTTGAATCTCTTTATTCAATTTAATTCTCTCTTTAGTTATCTTTCCATCATCCTCAGTGATAGGAAACCTTATTTCTCGCTTTCTTAGGTCTATAGTCATTTCTGTAGTTGTCATAAAGTCAATCCCAAGGATCACATTGTATCTTATTTTACTCATCACTATGAATGGTTGTTCGAATATCAGTTCGCCGATCCTGATTTTCAAATATGTTTGTATTTTGCATTCAATTGATTTATCGGGTATTATTCCCCGTATCTTTGTCTGGGCAATTGGTATTATGGGTACCTTCTCCTTTCGACTGATTTCGTCGAATAATACTTTCGATATGACGCTAATACTTGCCCCAGAGTCGATTAAACAGTGTGTCCTCAATCCATTTACTCGTATCACAATAATAGGCAAACGAGCTTTATTTTCTTTACTTCTTTCCACCGGTTCATCCAATAACTCGTCTGGGTCTACATGCCACGATTCGATTTGTAATATGTACCAACTTCCAATTTTGTTATTTGTTTCATTCCAAGTACAACTTATTTCATTTGCTAATTCAACATCGGCGTTTTTTTTACTCCCGACGTCCAATTCGTATGTTTGGGCATCTGGGTTTAGTTTATGTTCGTCTCTCTTTTTCCTTTTAAATTCTTGGAGCTCCAAACTTTCGGCTCCTTCTAAATCCCCATTAATGTTCTGGTTATTAATTGCTTCTTCCCATTTCTTCTTTTCCTGGGTTTCTCTCCTTGAATTTTGATTATATTGCCTGTTTCTGTTTTCTCTATTATAGTGATTATTTATTTGTGTTCCTCGATATGTTGTATTTCGTCTAAAACTGCCTCGATTTCTGCCGTCTCTGTACTGAATGGATGGTCGATGATAAGGCACAAATTTTTCATGTATTTGCCTTTCATTCCCATTACCATTCTGTTTGCACTTACATCGGCTTTGTTCTCTTAATCCCCCTTCGTCATCACTATATTCCCTTTTCTTGGGATTCTTATCGGTATCTCTTCGCTCAGGAAACGATCTTTTCTGATCGTTTTCCCAGTTCAGCACATTTATCTCCTCCTGGTTATTTGTATTTCTATTTATTTTTGGCGCTGTATGACTAGATGTCATATCGAGTTGCCTCAATATATTCTCCATCTCCACTGCTGATTTTACATTTGCCGCCGCCAGCAATCTTTGAGTTTCCGGAGGGAATTGTTTTTGAATAGTTCTTATCGCTTCCAACTCACTGGGCGCTGAATCTAGGTCTTGGAACCTATGGAATTGGTACGAAAAATAATCGCTGTACCTAGTCTGCCCTATTGATGAATATTTTCTAGAATACAATTCCAGCCTAAGGTTTTGTTGGATTTCTGGGTTCCAAAATCTTTTTAAGAAAGCAATCTTAAATTCCTCATAATCGTGAAATGTACATTTAAATGCTTGATACCATACGTTCGGATTGGCATCCAGATGTTTCTCAATTACTCTGAGCTTCTTCTCGTCGGGAATTCTATTCTCCCGGAAGTAATCTTCCATTTCTCTTAAAAAATCTCTTCGGAGACATTGCTGCAGAGTTATTGAAATGCTTAGGTCTGTCATCGTAAGTTTTGATGATATTGATTATCGCTGGGCTTCCATTCCCATTATTTCCAATCATCATGTCCTTGCTGCTGATATTCTTCTTGCTTCTGCTGATATTCTTCTTGCTTCTGCTGATGTCTTCCTAATATCTCTTCTAACTGCTTCTTCTGTCTTTCTTCTTGTCTCTCCTCTTGTTTCATCATCATTTCTCGTAGCATTTCTATCATTCCTTTTTGTTCTTCTTTCGTCTTCTCTAGATCCTCGGTTATCTTATTTATCTTCTCCTCCTTTTCTTTCAATCTCTCCTTCTGTTCTTCTTTAGCCTTTTCAAACTCCTCGATTATTCTGTTTATCTCCTCATCCTTTTCCTTTTGGTATTCCTCAACTTGTGACCTCAATTGATTAATAGTCGCCATTTTATGTCTATTATTGCTCAACCTCGCTAAAGACACTATTTTGCTAATTGTTTATAGCTTACAACCAATAAAATATATCAGTATTTCAATTCAGTATGAGATCAACAATCCGGTCCTCCCCACATAACCAACCATTCCATCGCCCCAGTTATTTATGAAACTTGAGAAAACAAAGAAATCATTCTTGATATTTCGGAACTTATTAACTTATTTGCTCTCTCTACCTTAATAGAAAACAAAAATCATACAGCGATCTAACTTAACATTATTAACTATCTTAACTAACTATTCATCTGAAATATTCCTGCTACATATTCATTATCAATATCATCCACTTCTTCAACTCCCATTCTCGATCATATGACTCTTTGCCTAGTTCTCCATTCCTTCTTCTCTAGGTTTCCTTCATAATTATCGACTCCCAATCATTTGCTTCCTATCAGTTCTGCTTCATATCTGGGTAAATCTTTCTCACCTCCAACATTTTCTATCTAACTCTTCATGTTACATCTCCTCAGTTTTACTTCGTTTCAGGGTGTCAATTATTGCAATTATTCTTTTCTAACGACGAGCGTTAATTAAAATCGCAGCTATTTTCCAGAAACTGCTCCGCATTGTCAAATAATGTGCTAACAGTTATCTAATAATTTGGTTTAGCATCCACAGCCTTGCTTTAACAATGAGAGCAAATTAATGCTCATTATTCATCTTATCATCGGACTGGGTGTCCTCACTTTACTTCCATGTTAATGTTAATGCTGTGCCCCTGGGTATCCTCAGTTTCTGCTCCACGAATGGGCGCCAATTTATGCACCGTGCGGGGTACATTATTCGTATTGTGCCTTTTCCCTCACTGCCTCAAATACTCCGGCTAATAATCTAATATAAAATGTTGGATGGACAAATAAATATAATCATCTCCTAAAAATTTAGGACGACACGCAGGTAAGAATAAAATAATTACATCAGCTTAGGTCTGCGACCAAATCATATTACCATCATCTGTATCTGCAAAAAAATATAATTTGTATCTTCCATCCCATCCAACATGTGCATTCATTTATCTACACCGATATTGGCTTATCTCGGTGAATAACACATGAGAACCATATTTTTTATCAAATCATATATTCGTTCGCTGCACAATACCTTTCAGGGATACACATTTCAATTAACCGTGGACTCAACTGAGAAATGCACAGCCTTTTCCCCAAATCCATCCGCAAAACCAATTCCAATTAACTGTAGTCAACAATAAAATAGATCTTTGACTTTATCTATTGATTATTTATAAGTACTCCATCTAATACCTCTTCCAATGATGAATTGAATAAATAATAAGAATTCCAGTTGAAATCCTTATCTCCTATTTTATTGAAAGTTCGTTGTACTTGGAGTGAAGTATAATTACAATTACATATTCTGTTACACACTTAGGAATTCCAATTCCAAATTGAAATTCAATTCAATATTTTCTTATCATATAAAAAAATCGTTGACATTAACATTACAATCTCGTTTCAATAATTTTGAAATATTAATAATTCATCGAAATATTATTGAAACCTTATAAAGTATCCCCTAAACGTCGTCGAGATGTCTTTGGAATGGTTGAAATACCTTGGAATATCGGTGAAAATCATGTTTAGGTATTCCTTAAAAATTATTGGAAAGTCACTGAACTGACTGAAGCACCATGAAATATCGGCGAAATAATGTTTAAATATTGCCACAAAATTATTGAAAGGTCACTGAAGTGACTGAAGCACCATGAAATATCGGCGAAATAATGTTTAAATATTGCCAAAAAATTATTGAAAAGTCACTGAAGTGACCGAAGCACCATGAAATATCGGCGAAATAATGTTTAAATATTGCTTAAAAATTATTGAAAAGTCACTGAAGTGACTGAAGCACCATGAAATATCGGCGAAATAATGTTTAAATATTGCCAAAAATTATTGAAAAGTCACTGAAGTGACTGAAGCACCATGAAATATCGGCGAAATAATGTTTAAATATTGCCAAAAAAATTATCGAAAAGTCATTGAAGTGACTGAAGCACCATATAATATCGGCGAAATAATGTTTAAATATTGCCAAAAAAATATTGAAAAGTCACTGAAGTGACTGAAGCACCATGAATTATCGGCGAAATAATGTTTAAATATTGCCAAAAAATTATTGAAAAGTCACTGAAGTGACTGAAGCACCATGAAATATCGGCGAAATAATGTTTAAATATTGCTTAAAAATTATTGAAAAGTCATTGAAGTGACTGAAGCACCATGAAATATCGGCGGAATAATGTTTAAATATTGCCAAAAAATTATTGAAAAGTCACTGAAGTGACTGAAGCACCATGAAATATCGGCGAAATAATGTTTAAATATTGCTTAAAAATTATTGAAAAGTCACTGAAGTGACTGAAGCACCATGCAATATCGGCGAAATAATGTTTAAATATTGCCAAAAATTATTGAAAAGTCACTGACGTGACTGAAGCACCATGAAATATCGGCGAAATAATGTTTAAATATTGCCAAAAAAATTATTGAAAAGTCACTGAAGTGACTGAAGCACCATGAAATATCGGCGAAATAATGTTTAAATATTGCCAAAAATTATTGAAAAGTCACTGAAGTGACTGAAACACCATGAAATATCGGCGAAATAATGTTTAAATATTGCTTAAAATTATTGAAAAGTCACTGAAGTGACTGAAGCACCATGAAATATCGGCGAAATAATGTTTAAATTGTTACCGTATTTTTGTGGTAGTTAGGCGTGAAAGAAGGTGCGGGTGTGAACGTGTCCCAAGCTACAAAAGGAAAATTAATTTAAAATTGAACAAGGTTATATTTTCTTTTCAAGATAAGTAATAACACATAGAACAGGTACTTGGTAGCCGAAACACAATTTGAAATGTACAATTACAGAGATTACAGGATTTGGGCTCCGAGAGCCAAACACACTATTCTCGAGCTAGAAGCCCAACCTTACGATATACAAAATTCAACAAAGGGGCAGAAGGCCCCAATCAGGCCCTGGAGCACTAGCTCCTCTTTACACAGAAAAGCCTCCTCGAGCATACAAAAGGCAAATTCCAAAAGAGCAATCGGCTCTCAAAGTTTAGGCCAATTACGGGCCACACCAAACTCCACCTTCAAGTTGTCCTCACTGGACATAGACACAGGGGTAAAATACCCAACCTACAGAGGTCTATTAAATGAAAAGAAGGTTGATTACATGACCTCTAAAATAACAATTTGAGAGGAGGCGAACTTGCACTCCTGATGCACTTTGTTTAATACCTACTTGGCACTAGGCCGTTAATACAAGGGCTAATCCCATACTAAAGAGGTGACTTAACAAGAAACAATTTACATTACGTCAAGGAAGAACAGGTTGTGAAAACTAAGTTCACCTCAAAACAATATGAGTGGGAGCTCGAGAGGGTTAGCACTCTCTATCCCAATATGCAGCTTTAAAAGAGAATAGATGAAAAGATTGGTTACATTTTAGGAAAAGGTTACTTAGTGGAAACGCTTCGAACCCGCCCCGAGAGTTAAACTGCCGACCTAGCAAGAAAAGAAGTTATTAAGAGGCCATTACCTGGTGTTGAACAGCTGGAGAAGAAAGAGGCGCTTCCCGCCCCCTGCTATGTACTTTACACACTGAAAGATGGAACAGAAGTGGCACGGAGACCCAAAAATCAGCAGTTTATATCCTCTCGCGGAAGGTTCGAGGCGTTAGGGGAATGAAAACACCCTCCCACAAACTCTTTCTTGGGTAGGATACAGCAACATATTCAAGTTAGGGGAAAATACATCAGATTGGGCAGAAAATTAATTAAAGAAATTCGGGATTGGCTAAATACAAAACAAGGGGAAAGAGAGGGGTATACAGCCAACTTAAACGATAACCGAAAGAAATTTAACCAGAAACAAACTTTTGAAATAAAATTTTCTCCAAAAAAATAGTTCTTTCACTCCGCACTAGGGTGTACTATTGTTGATCTGCAGTAGTGTCCTCTAGAAGAGAAAGTTCACACTTCTTACTACAAGCAAAACAAAAATACGTCGAAAATGACACAGTTCAAAAACTCTAAAATTTCCAGGTAGTGACATCTTCTGAGAAACTTGAAAATTAATACCGCCAATAAAGTTCAGACTTCCTCCAGCAGAGGAGTTTCAACTGGCGCACATTTTAAATTAGCGGCGTGGAGGTGTACCGCCTGGTACATAAATATTGCCAAAAAATTATTGAAAAGTCACTGAAGTGACTGAAGCACCATGAAATATCGGCGAAATAATGTTTAAATATTGCCAAAAAATTATTGAAAAGTCACTGAAGTGACTGAAGCACCATGAAATATCGGCGAAATAATGTTTAAATATTGCCAAAAAATTATTGAAAAGTCACTGAAGTGACTGAAGCACCATGAAATATCGGCGAAATAATGTTTAAATATTGCCAAAAAATTATTGAAAAGTCACTGAAGTGACTGAAGCACCATGAAATATCGGCGAAATAATGTTTAAATATTGCCAAAAAAATTATTGAAAAGTCACTGAAGTGACTGAAGCACCATGAAATATCGGCGAAATAATGTTTAAATATTGCCAAAAATTATTGAAAAGTCACTGAAGTGACTGAAGCACCATGAAATATCGGCGAAATAATGTGGAAATATCAAGAATATTAACTGAGTACCACTCAAATAACAACTAGACATCATTAAAATAACATTAGAGTTTCATTGTATATCCTAAAAAAATTCATATATTTATGATCTTTGCTTTCTTTGTTTTCTCAAGTCTTCATTGTGTAATAACGAAAACAACATAAGTAAGTTCCATAAATATGGTTCAAGAATCACCATACAGCTGTATATCGACTCAAAATAAAACCGAAAATAAAATATTCTTTATACTAGGTAAGCTAATTTGGTCATAAAACCATCTAAAAAATAAATAAATAGGAGTAGCCTATCATAACATACGTGTGCAAACAAGCTAATCAAACATCTAGGAATGCAATACTTCCATTCGTAAATAAACATCTTTCTGCGATATTAAAACAGAAAATGGTATCGGAAATTTACCTGTCCTCAAGCAGTAGTCATTTTAGTCATGAAGACGTTTCCTCCCTCTAAACCTGCGTTCGACAGAACTTCAACTTAGGCTTAGCTTATTATGTGAGATTCAACTGAAAAAATAAATATATGTTGACTTCCAATCGCGAATGCCTTGTTTTAGGATATATTTTTGATGACCGTATACCATAAGTAGCCTGTAAGTTCATTAACCTCTTACAATCGTATGCATGTGCCACATAACCCGACTTCGTATACTGCTACGTAATTCACACGACGAAAACATCAACTATAACGTAACATTAGCATTATGTCGCTTAAATATTACCAACTGCTCCAATCTATTCGTATTTCACAAAATACGCATTCTGCCAATAACAATTCCTCATTACTTATACACTTCCCTATCTCCATTCTTTTAGCTTATAATCTCTAAAGATTATCGATCATAACAACGATTCCACCTAACAAAATCATTCGTTGCTCTAACTGTAGTGCAGTATACGTATAATCCATTCACATATTCTCATCATCTATCATGGGTTTACGGCATTCCGTAACACAAGCAATCACATATTCTCAGCAAAACAATGCGAGTGTTAATATTTCAGGTTCTACTTACTTACTTTTGGTGTCAAGTTATCGTCAAGTGAAATTCTATTAATCTAGAAGACGGTCTAATACCATTCTGCATTGGACTGGAGTTGAATTACCCAGTGAAAGGCATAAGTCTTCAGAATTACATCGATAACGTCGGTTTTCAAAGCTTCACATAAAATAAACAAGCACTCCTACTCGTTGATTATAGATTTGAAACGTCAAAGACTACCTAACTCCGTATCTTAAATAAGCTATAAGGATTCCTTTTTAATGACCCTACTCATAGAATTTTATCTTGAAGAATTAAATATTAACCATATTGCAATCATATATTAAATTAAATATTTACTATCGTTCATTCAAATATACGTAATTTTAACTACGAAAAATTTAAATATAAGGAACTCGACTTATCTTGCTTTCGTTATTCGACTGGGATGGTCTTCATTCTGGATCTCCCTTGGCTCCCGACTCGACTTGCGGTTCACGTCATCGTTGGTTACTGGTGACTGGCCTCGGGTGTGGGTGATGACGGCTGGCAAGGGCTCCCACCGGATTGTGATCCCATTCTTCTGGTTTAGCTAGCCATCGTATCTCCGTCGATTACGTGCGGTAAAAACATAATGAAAGATAGCATTAGGGAATAAATAATTTTGAATATATATTTTAGCTATCTAGTAAGTTATTCGTGAAGATGCAATATTTAGCCCAAATACTTTAGGTATTTCTTGTTTGTCGCTAGCTTAAAGAATAAGCTGCCGATCTCTAAATCTTCTTTAAGATTTCGGCTATGAGTTCGTGTTGGCAAATCTTATGGGCGATTCACTTCTTTCACGCCCGATGCTTTTACTTCGTACTTTATGGCTTATTTACCGCCGTAATTATACTATTAGCAGATTTCTTCTGTAAATTCAATCTCTTCTTTTCTTGAATATCAATTCTTGCTCACAATCTCGTTCCGATGATCAATACGATTTTTTTAAAGTGTGTCGTCTTTTTTTTACTCGGGACAACAATCTGATTCTTTTAACACGGCCATTTGGATTGCTAAGGTCCGATCGTCGCAATATCAACTCACGGCCTACTTGATTAGTTATATCTGCATTTTCTCTTTCATTATGTAACCTCCGTCATTTTTATCGCGATGCATGGCAAGTATTAGGGATGCAACTCCCGATCATGACGCAAATCGGGCAATGAAATGGTACATTTTACTTCCCCGTCAAAAGGTAAATAAATGTACTGCTCGCAGTATATTTATTTCGTTTCTACTTCTGTATAAAAACGGAGCTTTCGTTGACCCCTTTGTTTCAGATCGTCCCACATAAACTTAATAACGCGTTTTCCTTAAAATATACATTCTATTCCTGATCTTCTTCATAATACAATTTTAGACTAGATGCGTTATATACATTTCTGTAGGTTCCATTTAAGTTCTCGACTACATATGCGTTGTTGCCTAACGCTTTCCTTATTACGTATGGACCATCATACAAATGAACAAATCTAGCGAATATTCGTTCTGACACATTGAAATTAGGTGCTTTTCGAATCAATACTTTATCATTAGTCTTAAAGGGTAGATGTAACTTTTTATTCTGGACTCTTTTTAACCGTTTATTTGCTTGCTCTACGAGTTTGGCTGTAACCATCTGGTTAATCTCGACGCTACTGGGGTTGGGTTCATCATTTTCCCCTATAACTTTATCCCAAGGTCTTTGTGGTTGTTCATTCAAGTGTATCATACGGGGTATGTGATTAGTTGATTCATGGATAGTATTATTCATGCATTCCTCGATTATATTTATAACGTTGATCCATTTCCAATGGCTTTCTGAACAATATATTCTACAATATTTTGCTATCTCCCGCATATATCGCTCTACGGGGTTCGCTGACGGGTGTCTAACCGAACAGAGTACATGTTTAATTTCCAGGTTCTGCATCATCTCTTCAAACTCTACTGACGTAAATTGGGTTCCCCTGTCAGTTAATATTTTTTTCGGCTTTCCCATTCGAGGTATTATGTTTCTACTTATTGCTTTAAGCACCTGCTTAGATGTTGCTCTTTGGATTGGTTGTAATACTATGAATTTTGAGAATACGTCCATGGTAACGATTATATATTTATGTCCTCTAACAGCTGTTGGCAACTTTCCAAATATGTCCATTGCAAAAATTTCTCTCGGTGCTGTTGGTATTATAGCTATCGGTTGATGCTTGGTTAGGAACGAATTGTATTTTGTTCTTTGACACATATCACATGTTTTAATCACGTCCTTGATGGTTTTCGTGATTCCTTTCCATGTGAACCTCTCCAGTATTGTTTTCGTTACCTTTTCTATTCCCCCATGTGCGATTATTCAGTGAGTATGCCAAATTAGTCCTTTTTGTAATGATGCTGGTACTACTATTCTCAATTTATTGAAATCCTTGTTAATACGTTTCATTAGCATTCCGTTTTTTAATACAAATGGATTGCTTTCATCTTGTAAATTCCCGTTTTCTGAGTTATCGTGCTCAATTCTCCTGATTTCCAATATTAAGTTTTAGTCTGCTCTTTGCAATAGTGCGATATCCCCTAGTTTACCCAGAAATTCTTCATCCTGTTGTACCAATTCAATATGCTGAACAAGTTGTTCTTTCTCTACCGGGTTTCTACTAAGTGCATCCGCAAGAATGTTGTCTTTTCCACTACAATGTTCGATTTTAATGTTAAACTGTTGCGTAAACAACATCCATCGTGTGATTCTTTCACTCGACATGGCTGCTTTTAACCCAAACTGCAAGGCTTTGTGATCTGTTCGGATCTTTACTGGGAAACCGTATACTATCTTCTTCCACTGCTGTAGGGCATATATAATAGCTAGTAATTCCTGTTCAGTCGTCGTGTAATTGATTTCATGGTTACGTAATTTTCTACTGGCAAATGCTAAATAGGTTCGACTCTTTGGGTCCTCTGTCATTTCCTGATATAAGTAAGCACCAATTCCTATACTGGAAGCATCCGTCTGTATTATAAATTCCTTAGTGTAATCAGGATATCCCAGCTTTATGCTATTAGCTAATAATTTCTTCATTGCGAGGAACGCTTCTTCGGTCTTTTCGTTCCACTTCCATTTGTTGTTTGCCTTTAACAACTCTTGCAAAGGTGCTGCCGTTTCCGTATACCCTTTGCAATGGTTAGCAAAAAAATTGTGTCATTCCCAAGAATTGCCTGACTTGTTTGATCCGCATTGGGCGTGGGAATTCGCATATCGCTTGAATTTTTATTGGGTTCGGTTTTACCCCATCTCCATCAATGACATGTCCAACGAATAAAATTTGTTCCTGACAAAATTTTGATTTTTCCAAATTGATTTTAAACCCTGTGTTTTCTAAATTCTCTAATAACCGATCGAGTTTATTACAATGATCATCAAATGTTTCACTTGCCAATACCAGGTCATCTACGTAACACGTCACGTATTCTTTTACCTCAGGTAACAAATTTCTATCCAGGGCTCTTATCAACACGGCGCAGCTGCTTTTTAGTCCAAAGGGCAATCTTCAGAATGCGTAAGTTTGATTGTTGAACATAAAACCGGTTAGTAGTCTGGACTTCTCTTCTAGCAATATATGATGAAATGACGACGTAAAATCTAGGCTTGTGAAATATTTCATATTTCTAAATCTCATTATTTCCTTGATCTTTGGGACTTGATCATATTCTGGGATTAGTTTTTCATTTAATCTCCTAGTATCTAGGCACATTCTTAGCTTTCCATTACTTTTTTAACAATAACGATCGGGTTCAAATATGGTGTTGTTGTTCTAATGATTATTCCGTCATCCATCATTACTTGAATAATTTTCTTTACTTCTTGAAAATACTTTTCGGGAACATCGTATAATTTTCCTTTGAACGGTGTCCAATCGTTGACAATTATTTTATATTTGAAATTCGGTATCTGACCAGGTTTGTCTTTAAATATCTCTGAGTGCTTCTCTATGATTGCATATAACTTCAGCTTTTCTTTGGCCTCTAGGTTGGTTTCAGCAATTTTTTTCCATAAACTTGGTTCTTCTTTTTCTTCATCGACCGCTAAAATCTTTTCCAAACTTTGTATTATTTCTTCTCCGTTCTCGGCTTCAGTCAGTCTCCCGCTTGATTTATATTCATCCATTAGCCCCTGTACTTCCAATCCTTCGAATTTCATATGTTCTATGTCTTGAATCTCTTTATTCAATTTAATTCTCTCTTTAGTTATCTTTCCATCATCCTCAGTGATAGGAAACCTTATTTCTCGCTTTCTTAGGTCTATAGTCATTTCTGTAGTTGTCATAAAGTCAATCCCAAGGATCACATTGTATCTTATTTTACTCATCACTATGAATGGTTGTTCGAATATCAGTTCGCCGATCCTGATTTTCAAATATGTTTGTATTTTGCATTCAATTGATTTATCGGGTATTATTCCCCGTATCTTTGTCTGGGCAATTGGTATTATGGGTACCTTCTCCTTTCGACTGATTTCGTCGAATAATACTTTCGATATGACGCTAATACTTGCCCCAGAGTCGATTAAACAGTGTGTCCTCAATCCATTTACTCGTATCACAATAATAGGCAAACGTGCTTTATTTTCTTTACTTCTTTCCACCGGTTCATCCAATAACTCGTCTGGGTCTACATGCCACGATTCGATTTGTAATATGTACCAACTTCCAATTTTGTTATTTGTTTCATTCCAAGTACAACTTATTTCATTTGCTAATTCAACATCGGCGTTTTTTTTACTCCCGACGTCCAATTCGTATGTTTGGGCATCTGGGTTTAGTTTATGTTCGTCTCTCTTTTTCCTTTTAAATTCTTGGAGCTCCAAACTTTCGGCTCCTTCTAAATCCCCATTAATGTTCTGGTTATTAATTGCTTCTTCCCATGTCTTCTTTTCCTGGGTTTCTCTCCTTGAATTTTGATTATATTGCCTGTTTCTGTTTTCTCTATTATAGTGATTATTTATTTGTGTTCCTCGATATGTTGTATTTCGTCTAAAACTGCCTCGATTTCTGCCGTCTCTGTACTGAATGGATGGTCGATGATAAGGCACAAATTTTTCATGTATTTGCCTTTCATTCCCATTACCATTCTGTTTGCACTTACATCGGCTTTGTTCTCTTAATCCCCCTTCGTCATCACTATATTCCCTTTTCTTGGGATTCTTATCGGTATCTCTTCGCTCAGGAAACGATCTTTTCTGATCGTTTTCCCAGTTCAGCACATTTATCTCCTCCTGGTTATTTGTATTTCTATTTATTTTTGGCGCTGTATGACTAGATGTCATATCGAGTTGCCTCAATATATTCTCCATCTCCACTGCTGATTTTACATTTGCCGCCGCCAGCAATCTTTGAGTTTCCGGAGGGAATTGTTTTTGAATAGTTCTTATCGCTTCCAACTCACTGGGCGCTGAATCTAGGTCTTGGAACCTATGGAATTGGTACGAAAAATAATCGCTGTACCTAGTCTGCCCTATTGATGAATATTTTCTAGAATACAATTCCAGCCTAAGGTTTTGTTGGATTTCTGGGTTCCAAAATCTTTTTAAGAAAGCAATCTTAAATTCCTCATAATCGTGAAATGTATATTTAAATGCTTGATACCATACGTTCGGATTGGCATCCAGATGTTTCTCAATTACTCTGAGCTTCTTCTCGTCGGGAATTCTATTCTCCCGGAAGTAATCTTCCATTTCTCTTAAAAATCTCTTCGGAGACATTGCTGCAGAGTTATTGAAATGCTTAGGTCTGTCATCGTAAGTTTTGATGATATTGATTATCGCTGGGCTTCCATTCCCATTATTTCCAATCATCATGTCCTTGCTACTTCGTTCTGTTTCTCCACTTATTGTGGGTGTCCCTTCTCTTTCGTTTATCCGTATATCCACCATCCTTTGCTCGTTTAATTGTTTTGATACCTCTGCTTTCGTTATCTGTATTTCCACTCTGATATTCAGAATCTCTTTCTTCATTTCGTCTATTCCTTGCTCTGTTCTAAGCATTCTCTCTTCTGCTTCGTTTTTATTCTTTCTCATTTCATCATTTATCATCTCCATTTTGCTTCCAATCTGGTCACGTGCTAGAGTGAATTTATCCTCCACAGTTTTGTTTGTCGACATTACATTTTCATTTATCTTCTTTAACTCCTCATTATATTGACTCCATTTTTCCTGTGAATCTATACCTATCGATTCCATATTCTCGGTCAATTTCTTGATCTCGTCTTCTTTCAATCCTTGGATACAATTCTTACTTTCCGTTAGTTCGTTTCTAATTTTATTTATTTCACCGTAGATCTCTCTGTTCTTGTCTTCCATTTTCTCCATCATTTCTGTTTGCAGATCATCTAACCTGGCTTTCATCTTGGAAACTTCTTCAATTTTTCCAATTCCTGTCTTTATCATTTCCTCTTGTCTCTTCTCCATTTTTCTCATCTCTTCCATCTGGTTTCGATGCCTTTCTTCTTGCTTTTGCTGATATTCTTCTTGCTTCTGCTGATATTCTTCTTGTTTCTGCTGATGTCTTCCTAATATCTCTTCTAACTGCTTCTTCTGTCTTTCTTCTTGTCTCTCCTCTTGTTTCATCATCATTTCTCGTAGCATTTCTATCATTCCTTTTTGTTCTTCTTTCGTCTTCTCTAGATCCTCGGTTATCTTATTTATCTTCTCCTCCTTTTCTTTCAATCTCTCCTTCTGTTCTTCTTTAGCCTTTTCAAACTCCTCGATTATTCTGTTTATCTCCTCATCCTTTTCCTTTTGGTATTCCTCAACTTGTGACCTCAATTGATTAATAGTCGCCATTTTATGTCTATTATTGCTCAACCTCGCTAAAGACACTATTTTGCTAATTGTTTATAGCTTACAACCAATAAAATATATCAGTATTTCAATTCAGTATGAGATCAACAATCCGGTCCTCCCCACATAACCAACCATTCCATCGCCCCAGTTATTTATGAAACTTGAGAAAACAAAGAAATCATTCTTGATATTTCGGAACTTATTAACTTATTTGCTCTCTCTACCTTAATAGAAAACAAAAATCATACAGCGATCTAACTTAACATTATTAACTATCTTAACTAACTATTCATCTGAAATATTCCTGCTACATATTCATTATCAATATCATCCACTTCTTCTTCAACTCCCATTCTCGATCATATGACTCTTTGCCTAGTTCTCCATTCCTTCTTCTCTAGGTTTCCTTCATAATTATCGACTCCCAATCATTTGCTTCCTATCAGTTCTGCTTCATATCTGGGTAAATCTTTCTCACCTCCAACATTTTCTATCTAACTCTTCATGTTACATCTCCTCAGTTTTACTTCGTTTCAGGGTGTCAATTATTGCAATTATTCTTTTCTAACGACGAGCGTTAATTAAAATCGCAGCTATTTTCCAGAAACTGCTCCGCATTGTCAAATAATGTGCTAACAGTTATCTAATAATTTGGTTTAGCATCCACAGCCTTGCTTTAACAATGAGAGCAAATTAATGCTCATTATTCATCTTATCATCGGACTGGGTGTCCTCACTTTACTTCCATGTTAATGTTAATGCTGTGCCCCTGGGTATCCTCAGTTTCTGCTCCACGAATGGGCGCCAATTTATGCACCGTGCGGGGTACATTATTCGTATTGTGCCTTTTCCCTCACTGCCTCAAATACTCCGGCTAATAATCTAATATAAAATGTTGGATGGACAAATAAATATAATCATCTCCTAAAAATTTAGGACGACACGCAGGTAAGAATAAAATAATTACATCAGCTTAGGTCTGCGACCAAATCATATTACCATCATCTGTATCTGCAAAAAAATATCATTTGTATCTTCCATCCCATCCAACATGTGCATTCATTTATCTACACCGATATTGGCTTATCTCGGTGAATAACACATGAGAACCATATTTTTTATCAAATCATATATTCGTTCGCTGCACAATACCTTTCAGGGATACACATTTCAATTAACCGTGGACTCAACTGAGAAATGCACAGCCTTTTCCCCAAATCCATCCGCAAAACCAATTCCAATTAACTGTAGTCAACAATAAAATAGATCTTTGACTTTATCTATTGATTATTTATAAGTACTCCATCTAATACCTCTTCCAATGATGAATTGAATAAATAATAAGAATTCCAGTTGAAATCCTTATCTCCTATTTTATTGAAAGTTCGTTGTACTTGGAGTGAAGTATAATTACAATTACATATTCGGTTACACACTTAGGAATTCCAATTCCAAATTGAAATTCAATTCAATATTTTCTTATCATATAAAAAAATCGTTGACATTAACATTACAATCTCGTTTCAATAATTTTGAAATATTAATAATTCATCGAAATATTATTGAAACCTTATAAAGTATCCCCTAAACATCGTCGAGATGTCGTTGGAATGGTTGAAATACCTTGGAATATCGGTGAAAATCATGTTTAGATATTCCTTAAAAATTATTGAAAAGTCACTGAACTGACTGAAGCACCATGAAATATCGGCGAAATAATGTTTAAATATTGCCAAAAAATTATTGAAAAGTCACTGAAGTGACTGAAGCACCATGAAATATCGGCGAAATAATGTTTAAATATTGCCAAAAAATTATTGAAAAGTCACTGAAGTGACCGAAGCACCATGAAATATCGGCGAAATAATGTTTAAATATTGCTTAAAAATTATTGAAAAGTCACTGAAGTGACTGAAGCACCATGAAATATCGGCGAAATAATGTTTAAATATTGCCAAAAATTATTGAAAAGTCACTGAAGTGACTGAAGCACCATGAAATATCGGCGAAATAATGTTTAAATATTGCCAAAAAAATTATCGAAAAGTCATTGAAGTGACTGAAGCACCATGAAATATCGGCGAAATAATGTTTAAATATTGCCAAAAAATATTGAAAAGTCACTGAAGTGACTGAAGCACCATGAAATATCGGCGAAATAATGTTTAAATATTGCCAAAAAATTATTGAAAAGTCACTGAAGTGACTGAAGCACCATGAAATATCGGCGAAATAATGTTTAAATATTGCTTAAAAATTATTGAAAAGTCATTGAAGTGACTGAAGCACCATGAAATATCGGCGGAATAATGTTTAAATATTGCCAAAAAATTATTGAAAAGTCACTGAAGTGACTGAAGCACCATGAAATATCGGCGAAATAATGTTTAAATATTGCTTAAAAATTATAGAAAAGTCACTGAAGTGACTGAAGCACCATGAAATATCGGCGAAATAATGTTTAAATATTGCCTAAAAATTATTGAAAAGTCACTGAACTGACTGAAGCAATCGGCGAAATAATGTTTAAATATTGCCAAAAAATTATTGAAAAGTCACTGAAGTGACTGAAGCACCATGAAATATCAGCGAAATAATGTTTAAATATTGCCAAAAAATTATTGAAAAGCCACTGAAGTGACCGAAGCACCATGAAATATCGGCGAAATAATGTTTAAATATTGCTTAAAATTTATTGAAAAGTCACTGAAGTGACTGAAGCACCATGAAATATCGGCGAAATAATGTTTAAATATTGCCAAAAAAATTATCGAAAAGTCATTGAAGTGACTGAAGCACCATGAAATATCGGCGAAATAATGTTTAAATATTGCCAAAAAAATATTGAAAAGTCACTGAAGTGACTGAAGCACCATGAAATATCGGCGAAATAATGTTTAAATATTGCCAAAAAATTATTGAAAAGTCACTGAAGTGACTGAAGCACCATGAAATATCGGCGAAATAATGTTTAAATATTGCTTAAAAATTATTGAAAAGTCATTGAAGTGACTGAAGCACCATGAAATATCTGCGGAATAATGTTTAAATATTGCCAAAAAATTATTGAAAAGTCACTGAAGTGACTGAAGCACCATGAAATATCGGCGAAATTATGTTTAAATATTGCTTAAAAATTATTGAAAAGTCACTGAAGTGACTGAAGCACCATGAAATATCGGCGAAATAATGTGGAAATATCAAGAATATTAACTGAATACCACTCAAATAACAACTAGACATCATTAAAATAACATTAGAGTTTCATTGTATATCCTAAAAAAATTCATATATTTATGATCTTTGCTTTCTTTGTTTTCTCAAGTCTTCATTGTGTGATAACGAAAACAACATAAGTAAGTTCCATAAATATGGTTCAAGAATCACCATACAGCTATATATCGACTCAAAATAAAACCGAAAATAAAATATTCTTTATACTAGGTAAGCTAATTTGGTCATAAAACCATCTGAAAAATAAATAAATAGGAGTAGCCTATCATAACATACGTGTGCAAACAAGCTAATCAAACATCTAGGAATGCAATACTTCCATTCGTAAATAAACATCTTTCTGCGATATTAAAACAGAAAATGGTATCGGAAATTTACCTGTCCTCAAGCAGTAGTCATTTTAGTCATGAAGACGTTTCCTCCCTCCAAACCTGCGTTCGACAGAACTTCAACTTAGGCTTAGCTTATTATGTGAGATTCAACTGAAAAAGTAAATATATGTTGACTTCCAATCGCGAATGCCTTGTTTTAGGATATATTTTTGATGACCGTATACCATAAGTAGCCTGTAAGTTCATTAACCTCTTACAATCGTATGCATGTGCCACATAACCCGACTTCGTATACTGCTACGTAATTCACACGACGAAAACATCAACTATAACGTAACATTAGCATTATGTCGCTTAAATATTACCAACTGCTCCAATCTATTCGTATTTCACAAAATACGCATTCTGCCAATAACAATTCCTCATTACTTATACACTTCCCTATCTCCATTCTTTTAGCTTATAATCTCTAAAGATTATCGATCATAACAACGATTCCACCTAACAAAATCATTCGTTGCTCTAACTGTAGTGCAGTATACGTATAATCCATTCACATATTCTCACCATCTATCATGGGTTTACGGCATTCCGTAACACAAGCAATCACATATTCTCAGCAAAACAATGCGAGTGTTAATATTTCAGGTTCTACTTACTTACTTTTGGTGTCAAGTTATCGTCAAGTGAAATTCTATTAATCTAGAAGTCGGTCTAATACCATTCTGCATTGGACTGGAGTTGAATTACCCAGTGAAAGGCATAAGTCTTCAGAATTACATCGATAACGTCGGTTTTCAAAGCTTCACATAAAATAAACAAGCACTCCTACTCGTTGATTATAGATTTGAAACGTCAAAGACTACCTAACTCCGTATCTTAAATAAGCTATAAGGATTCCTTTTTAATGACCCTACTCATAGAATTTTATCTTGAAGAATTAAACATTAACCATATTGCAATCATATATTAAATTAAATATTTACTATCGTTCATTCAAATATACGTAATTTTAACTACGAAAAATTTAAATATAAGGAACTCGACTTATCTTTCTTTCGTTATTCGACTGGGATGGTCTTCATACTGGATCTCCCTTGGCTCCCGACTCGACTTGCGGTTCACGTCATCGTTGGTTACTGGTGACTGGCCTCGGGTGTGGGTGATGACGGCTGGCAAGGGCTCCCACCGGATTGTGATCCCATTCTTCTGGTTTAGCTAGCCATCGTATCTCCGTCGATTACGTCCGGTAAAAACATAATGAAAGATAGCATTAGGGAATAAATAATTTTGAATATATATTTTAGCTATCTAGTAAGTTATTCGTGAAGATGCAATATTTAGCCCAAATACTTTAGGTATTTCTTGTTTGTCGCTAGCTTAAAGAATAAGCTGCCGATCTCTAAATCTTCTTTAAGATTTCGGCTATGAGTTCGTGTTGGCAAATCTTATGGGCGATTCACTTCTTTCACGCCCGATGCTTTTACTTCGTACTTTATGGCTTATTTACCGCCGTAATTATACTATTAGCAGATTTCTTCTGTAAATTCAATCTCTTCTTTTCTTGAATATCAATTCTTGCTCACAATCTCGTTCCGATGATCAATACGATTTTTTTTAAAGTGTGTCGTCTTTTTTTACTCGGGACAACAATCTGATTCTTTTAACACGGCCATTTGGATTGCTAAGGTCCGATCGTCGCAATATCAACTCACGGCCTACTTGATTAGTTATATCTGCATTTTCTCTTTCATTATGTAACCTCCGTCATTTTTATCGCGATGCATGGCAAGTATTAGGGATGCAACTCCCGATCATGACGCAAATCGGGCAATGAAATGGTACATTTTACTTCCCCGTCAAAAGGTAAATAAATGTACTGCTCGCAGTATATTTATTTCGTTTCTACTTCTGTATAAAAATGGAGCTTTCGTTGACCCCTTTGTTTCAGATCGTCCCACATAAACTTAATAACGCGTTTTCCTTAAAATATACATTCTATTCCTGATCTTCTTCATAATACAATTTTAGACTTGATGCGTTATATACATTTCTGTAGGTTCCATTTAAGTTCTCGACTACATATGCGTTGTTGCCTAACGCTTTCCTTATTACGTATGGACCATCATACAAATGAACAAATTTAGCGAATATTCATTCTGACACATTGAAATTAGGTGCTTTTCGAATCAATACTTTATCATTAGTCTTAAAGGGTAGATGTAACTTTTTATTCTGGACTCTTTTTAACCGTTTATTTGCTTGCTCTACGAGTTTGGCTGTAACCATCTGGTTAATCTCGACGCTACTGGGGTTGGGTTCATCATTTTCCCCTATAACTTTATCCCAAGGTCTTTGTGGTTGTTCATTCAAGTGTATCATACGGGGTATGTGATTAGTTGATTCATGGATAGTATTATTCATGCATTCCTCGATTATATTTATAATGTTGATCCATTTCCAATGGCTTTCTGAACAATATATTCTACAATATTTTGCTATCTCCCGCATATATCGCTCTACGGGGTTCGCTGACGGGTGTCTAACCGAACAGAGTACATGTTTAATTTCCAGGTTCTGCATCATCTCTTCAAACTCTACTGACGTAAATTGGGTTCCCCTGTCAGTTAATATTTTTTTCGGCTTTCCCATTCGAGGTATTATGTTTCTACTTATTGCTTTAAGCACCTGCTTAGATGTTGCTCTTTGGATTGGTTGTAATACTATGAATTTTGAGAATACGTCCATGGTAACGATTATATATTTATGTCCTCTAACAGCTGTTGGCAACTTTCCAAATATGTCCATTGCAAAAATTTCTCTCGGTGCTGTTGGTATTATAGCTATCGGTTGATGCTTGGTTAGGAACGAATTGTATTTTGTTCTTTGACACATATCACATGTTTTAATCACGTCCTTGATGGTTTTCGTGATTCCTTTCCATGTGAACCTCTCCAGTATTGTTTTCGTTACCTTTTTTATTCCCCCATGTCCGATTATTCAGTGAGTATGCCAAATTAGTCCTTTTTGTAATGATGCTGGTACTACTATTCTCAATTTATTGAAATCCTTGTTAATACGTTTCATTAGCATTCCGTTTTTTAATACAAATGGATTGCTTTCATCTTGTAAATTCCCGTTTTCTGAGTTATCGTGCTCAATTCTCCTGATTTCCAATATTAAGTTTTCGTCTGCTCTTTGCAATAGTGCGATATCCCCTAGTTTTCCCAGAAATTCTTCATCCTGTTGTACCAATTCAATATGCTGAACAAGTTGTTCTTTCTCTACCGGGTTTCTACTAAGTGCATCCGCAAGAATGTTGTCTTTTCCACTACAATGTTCGATTTTAATGTTAAACTGTTGCGTAAACAACATCCATCGTGTGATTCTTTCACTCGACATGGCTGCTTTTAACCCAAACTGCAAGGCTTTGTGATCTGTTCGGATCTTTACTGGGAAACCGTATACTATCTTCTTCCACTGCTGTAGGGCATATATAATAGCTAGTAATTCCTGTTCAGTCGTCGTGTAATTGATTTCATGGTTACGTAATTTTCTACTGGCAAATGCTAAATAGGTTCGACTCTTTGGGTCCTCTGTCATTTCCTGATATAAGTAAGCACCAATTCCTATACTGGAAGCATCCGTCATATTTATAAATTCCTTAGTGTAATCAGGATATCCCAGCTTTATGCTATTAGCTAATAATTTCTTCATTGCGAGGAACGCTTCTTCGGTCTTTTCGTTCCACTTCCATTTGTTGTTTGCCTTTAACAACTCTTGCAAAGGTGCTGCCGTTTCCGTATACCCTTTGCAATGGTTAGCAAAAAAATTGTGTCATTCCCAAGAATTGCCTGACTTGTTTGGTCCGCATTGGGCGTGGGAATTCGCATATCGCTTGAATTTTTATTGGGTTCGGTTTTACCCCATCTCCATCAATGACATGTCCAACGAATAAAATTTGTTCCTGACAAAATTTTGATTTTTCCAAATTGATTTTAAACCCTGTGTTTTCTAAATTCTCTAATAACCGATCGAGTTTATTACAATGATCATCAAATGTTTCACTTGCCAATACCAGGTCATCTACGTAACACGTCACGTATTCTTTTACCTCAGGTAACAAATTTCTATCCAGGGCTCTTATCAACACGGCGCAGCTGTTTTTTAGTCCAAAGGGCAATCTTCAGAATGCGTAAGTTTGATTGTTGAACATAAAACCGGTTAGTAGTCTGGACTTCTCTTCTAGCAATATATGATGAAATGACGAAGTAAAATCTAGGCTTGTGAAATATTTCATATTTCTAAATCTCCTTATTATTTCCTTGATCTTTGGGACTTGATCATATTCTGGGATTAGTTTTTCATTTAATCTCCTAGTATCTAGGCACATTCTTAGCTTTCCATTACTTTTTTAACAATAACGATCGGGTTCAAATATGGTGTTGTTGTTCTAATGATTATTCCGGCATCCATCATTACTTGAATAATTTTCTTTACTTCTTGAAAATACTTTTCGGGAACATCGTATAATTTTCCTTTGAACGGTGTCCAATCGTTGACAATTATTTTATATTTGAAATTCGGTATCTGACCAGGTTTGTCTTTAAATATCTCTGAGTGCTTCTCTATGATTGCATATAACTTCAGCTTTTCTTTGGCCTCTAGGTTGGTTTCAGCAATTTTTTTCCATAAACTTGGTTCTTCTTTTTCTTCATCGACCGCTAAAATCTTTTCCAAACTTTGTATTATTTCTTCTCCGTTCTCGGCTTCAGTCAGTCTCCCGCTTGATTTATATTCATCCATTAGCCCCTGTACTTCCAATCCTTCGAATTTCATATGTTCTATGTCTTGAATCTCTTTATTCAATTTAATTCTCTCTTTAGTTATCTTTCCATCATCCTCAGTGATAGGAAACCTTATTTCTCGCTTTCTTAGGTCTATAGTCATTTCTGTAGTTGTCATAAAGTCAATCCCAAGGATCACATTGTATCTTATTTTACTCATCACTATGAATGGTTGTTCGAATATCAGTTCGCCGATCCTGATTTTCAAATATGTTTGTATTTTGCATTCAATTGATTTATCGGGTATTATTCCCCGTATCTTTGTCTGGGCAATTGGTATTATGGGTACCTTCTCCTTTCGACTGATTTCGTCGAATAATACTTTCGATATGACGCTAATACTTGCCCCAGAGTCGATTAAACAGTGTGTCCTCAATCCATTTACTCGTATCACAATAATAGGCAAACGTGCTTTATTTTCTTTACTTCTTTCCACCGGTTCATCCAATAACTCGTCTGGGTCTACATGCCACGATTCGATTTGTAATATGTACCAACTTCCAATTTTGTTATTTGTTTCATTCCAAGTACAACTTATTTCATTTGCTAATTCAACATCGGCGTTTTTTTTACTCCCGACGTCCAATTCGTATGTTTGGGCATCTGGGTTTAGTTTATGTTCGTCTCTCTTTTTCCTTTTAAATTCTTGGAGCTCCAAACTTTCGGCTCCTTCTAAATCCCCATTAATGTTCTGGTTATTAATTGCTTCTTCCCATTTCTTCTTTTCCTGGGTTTCTCTCCTTGAATTTTGATTATATTGCCTGTTTCTGTTTTCTCTATTATAGTGATTATTTATTTGTGTTCCTCGATATGTTGTATTTCGTCTAAAACTGCCTCGATTTCTGCCGTCTCTGTACTGAATGGATGGTCGATGATAAGGCACAAATTTTTCATGTATTTGCCTTTCATTCCCATTACCATTCTGTTTGCACTTACATCGGCTTTGTTCTCTTAATCCCCCTTCGTCATCACTATATTCCCTTTTCTTGGGATTCTTATCGGTATCTCTTCGCTCAGGAAACGATCTTTTCTGATCGTTTTCCCAGTTCAGCACATTTATCTCCTCCTGGTTATTTGTATTTCTATTTATTTTTGGCGCTGTATGACTAGATGTCATATCGAGTTGCCTCAATATATTCTCCATCTCCACTGCTGATTTTACATTTGCCGCCGCCAGCAATCTTTGAGTTTCCGGAGGGAATTGTTTTTGAATAGTTCTTATCGCTTCCAACTCACTGGGCGCTGAATCTAGGTCTTGGAACCTATGGAATTGGTACGAAAAATAATCGCTGTACCTAGTCTGCCCTATTGATGAATATTTTCTAGAATACAATTCCAGCCTAAGGTTTTGTTGGATTTCTGGGTTCCAAAATCTTTTTAAGAAAGCAATCTTAAATTCCTCATAATCGTGAAATGTACATTTAAATGCTTGATACCATACGTTCGGATTGGCATCCAGATGTTTCTCAATTACTCTGAGCTTCTTCTCGTCGGGAATTCTATTCTCCCGGAAGTAATCTTCCATTTCTCTTAAAAAATCTCTTCGGAGACATTGCTGCAGAGTTATTGAAATGCTTAGGTCTGTCATCGTAAGTTTTGATGATATTGATTATCGCTGAGCTTCCATTCCCATTATTTTCAATCATCATGTCCTTGCTGCTGATATTCTTCTTGCTTCTGCTGATATTCTTCTTGCTTCTGCTGATGTCTTCCTAATATCTCTTCTAACTGCTTCTTCTGTCTTTCTTCTTGTCTCTCCTCTTGTTTCATCATCATTTCTCGTAGCATTTCTATCATTCCTTTTTGTTCTTCTTTCGTCTTCTCTAGATCCTCGGTTATCTTATTTATCTTCTCCTCCTTTTCTTTCAATCTCTCCTTCTGTTCTTCTTTAGCCTTTTCAAACTCCTCGATTATTCTGTTTATCTTCTCATCCTTTTCCTTTTGGTATTCCTCAACTTGTGACCTCAATTGATTAATAGTCGCCATTTTATGTCTATTATTGCTCAACCTCGCTAAAGACACTATTTTGCTAATTGTTTATAGCTTACAACCAATAAAATATATCAGTATTTCAATTCAGTATGAGATCAACAATCCGGTCCTCCCCACATAACCAACCATTCCATCGCCCCAGTTATTTATGAAACTTGAGAAAACAAAGAAATCTTCTTGATATTTCGGAACTTATTAACTTATTTGCTCTCTCTACCTTAATAGAAAACAAAAATCATACAGCGATCTAACTTAACATTATTAACTATCTTAACTAACTATTCATCTGAAATATTCCTGCTACATATTCATTATCAATATCATCCACTTCTTCTTCAACTCCCATTCTCGATCATATGACTCTGCCTAGTTCTCCATTCCTTCTTCTCTAGGTTTCCTTCATAATTATCGACTCCCAATCATTTGCTTCCTATCAGTTCTGCTTCATATCTGGGTAAATCTTTCTCACCTCCAACATTTTCTATCTAACTCTTCATGTTACATCTCCTCAGTTTTACTTCGTTTCAGGGTGTCAATTATTGCAATTATTCTTTTCTAACGACGAGCGTTAATTAAAATCGCAGCTATTTTCCAGAAACTGCTCCGCATTGTCAACTAATGTGCTAACAGTTATCTAATAATTTGGTTTAGCATCCACAGCCTTGCTTTAACAATGAGAGCAAATTAATGCTCATTATTCATCTTATCATCGGACTGGGTGTCCTCACTTTACTTCCATGTTAATGTTAATGCTGTGCCCCTGGGTATCCTCAGTTTCTGCTCCACGAATGGGCGCCAATTTATGCACCGTGCGGGGTACATTATTCGTATTGTGCCTTTTCCCTCACTGCCTCAAATACTCCGGCTAATAATCTAATATAAAATGTTGGATGGACAAATAAATATAATCATCTCCTAAAAATTTAGGACGACACGCAGGTAAGAATAAAATAATTACATCAGCTTAGGTCTGCGACCAAATCATATTACCATCATCTGTATCTGCAAAAAAATATCATTTGTATCTTCCATCCCATCCAACATGTGCATTCATTTATCTACACCGATATTGGCTTATCTCGGTGAATAACACATGAGAACCATATTTTTTATCAAATCATATATTCGTTCGCTGCACAATACCTTCCAGGGATACACATTTCAATTAACCGTGGACTCAACTGAGAAATGCACAGCCTTTTCCCCAAATCCATCCGCAAAACCAATTCCAATTAACTGTAGTCAACAATAAAATAGATCTTTGACTTTATCTATTGATTATTTATAAGTACTCCATCTAATACCTCTTTCAATGATGAATTGAATAAATAATAAGAATTCCAGTTGAAATCCTTATCTCCTATTTTATTGAAAGTTCGTTGTACTTGGAGTGAAGTATAATTACAATTACATATTCTGTTACACACTTAGGAATTCCAATTCCAAATTGAAATTCAATTCAATATTTTCTTATCATATAAAAAAATCGTTGACATTAACATTACAATCTCGTTTCAATAATTTTGAAATATTAATAATTCATCGAAATATTATTGAAACCTTATAAAGTATCCCCTAAACATCGTCGAGATGTCTTTGGAATGGTTGAAATACCTTGGAATATCGGTGAAAATCATGTTTAGATATTCCTTAAAAATTATTGAAAAGTCACTGAACTGACTGAAGCACCATGAAATATCGGCGAAATAATGTTTAAATATTGCCAAAAAATTATTGAAAAGTCACTGAAGTGACTGAAGCACCATGAAATATCGGCGAAATAATGTTTAAATATTGCCAAAAAATTATTGAAAAGTCACTGAAGTGACCGAAGCACCATGAAATATCGGCGAAATAATGTTTAAATATTGCTTAAAAATTATTGAAAAGTCACTGAAGTGACTGAAGCACCATGAAATATCGGCGAAATAATGTTTAAATATTGCCAAAAATTATTGAAAAGTCACTGAAGTGACTGAAGCACCATGAAATATCGGCGAAATAATGTTTAAATATTGCCAAAAAAATTATCGAAAAGTCATTGAAGTGACTGAAGCACCATGAAATATCGGCGAAATAATGTTTAAATATTGCCAAAAAATATTGAAAAGTCACTGAAGTGACTGAAGCACCATGAATTATCGGCGAAATAATGTTTAAATATTGCCAAAAAATTATTGAAAAGTCACTGAAGTGACTGAAGCACCATGAAATATCGGCGAAATAATGTTTAAATATTGCTTAAAAATTATTGAAAAGTCATTGAAGTGACTGAAGCACCATGAAATATCGGCGGAATAATGTTTAAATATTGCCAAAAAATTATTGAAAAGTCACTGAAGTGACTGAAGCACCATGAAATATCGGCGAAATAATGTTTAAATATTGCTTAAAAATTATTGAAAAGTCACTGAAGTGACTGAAGCACCATGAAATATCGGCGAAATAATGTTTAAATATTGCCTAAAAATTATTGAAAAGTCACTGACGTGACTGAAGCACCATGAAATATCGGCGAAATAATGTTTAAATATTGCCAAAAAAATTATTGAAAAGTCACTGAAGTGACTGAAGCACCATGAAATATCGGCGAAATAATGTTTAAATATTGCCAAAAATTATTGAAAAGTCACTGAAGTGACTGAAACACCATGAAATATCGGCGAAATAATGTTTAAATATTGCTTAAAATTATTGAAAAGTCACTGAAGTGACTGAAGCACCATGAAATATCGGCGAAATAATGTTTAAATTGTTACCGTATTTTTGTGGTAGTTAGGCGTGAAAGAAGGTGCGGGTGTGAACGTGTCCCAAGCTACAAAAGGAAAATTAATTTAAAATTGAACAAGGTTATATTTTCTTTTCAAGATAAGTAATAACACATAGAACAGGTACTTGGTAGCCGAAACACAATTTGAAATGTACAATTACAGAGATTACAGGATTTGGGCTCCGAGAGCCAAACACACTATTCTCGAGCTAGAAGCCCAACCTTACGATATACAAAATTCAACAAAGGGGCAGAAGGCCCCAATCAGGCCCTGGAGCACTAGCTCCTCTTTACACAGAAAAGCCTCCTCGAGCATACAAAAGGCAAATTCCAAAAGAGCAATCGGCTCTCAAAGTTTAGGCCAATTACGGGCCACACCAAACTCCACCTTCAAGTTGTCCTCACTGGACATAGACACAGGGGTAAAATACCCAACCTACAGAGGTCTATTAAATGAAAAGAAGGTTGATTACATGACCTCTAAAATAACAATTTGAGAGGAGGCGAACTTGCACTCCTGATGCACTTTGTTTAATACCTACTTGGCACTAGGCCGTTAATACAAGGGCTAATCCCATACTAAAGAGGTGACTTAACAAGAAACAATTTACATTACGTCAAGGAAGAACAGGTTGTGAAAACTAAGTTCACCTCAAAACAATATGAGTGGGAGCTCGAGAGGGTTAGCACTCTCTATCCCAATATGCAGCTTTAAAAGAGAATAGATGAAAAGATTGGTTACATTTTAGGAAAAGGTTACTTAGTGGAAACGCTTCGAACCCGCCCCGAGAGTTAAACTGCCGACCTAGCAAGAAAAGAAGTTATTAAGAGGCCATTACCTGGTGTTGAACAGCTGGAGAAGAAAGAGGCGCTTCCCGCCCCCTGCTATGTACTTTACACACTGAAAGATGGAACAGAAGTGGCACGGAGACCCAAAAATCAGCAGTTTATATCCTCTCGCGGAAGGTTCGAGGCGTTAGGGGAATGAAAACACCCTCCCACAAACTCTTTCTTGGGTAGGATACAGCAACATATTCAAGTTAGGGGAAAATACATCAGATTGGGCAGAAAATTAATTAAAGAAATTCGGGATTGGCTAAATACAAAACAAGGGGAAAGAGAGGGGTATACAGCCAACTTAAACGATAACCGAAAGAAATTTAACCAGAAACAAACTTTTGAAATAAAATTTTCTCCAAAAAAATAGTTCTTTCACTCCGCACTAGGGTGTACTATTGTTGATCTGCAGTAGTGTCCTCTAGAAGAGAAAGTTCACACTTCTTACTACAAGCAAAACAAAAATACGTCGAAAATGACACAGTTCAAAAAATCTAAAATTTCCGGGTAGTGACATCTTCTGAGAAACTTGAAAATTAATACCGCCAATAAAGTTCAGACTTCCTCCAGCAGAGGAGTTTCAACTGGCGCACATTTTAAATTAGCGGCGTGGAGGTGTACCGCCTGGTACATAAATATTGTCAAAAAATTATTGAAAAGTCACTGAAGTGACTGAAGCACCATGAAATATCGGCGAAATAATGTTTAAATATTGCCAAAAAATTATTGAAAAGTCACTGAAGTGACTGAAGCACCATGAAATATCGGCGAAATAATGTTTAAATATTGCCAAAAAATTATTGAAAAGTCACTGAAGTGACTGAAGCACCATGAAATATCGGCGAAATAATGTTTAAATATTGCCAAAAAATTATTGAAAAGTCACTGAAGTGACTGAAGCACCATGAAATATCGGCGAAATAATGTTTAAATATTGCCAAAAAAATTATTGAAAAGTCACTGAAGTGACTGAAGCACCATGAAATATCGGCGAAATAATGTTTAAATATTGCCAAAAATTATTGAAAAGTCACTGAAGTGACTGAAGCACCATGAAATATCGGCGAAATAATGTGGAAATATCAAGAATATTAACTGAGTACCACTCAAATAACAACTAGACATCATTAAAATAACATTAGAGTTTCATTGTATATCCTAAAAAAATTCATATATTTATGATCTTTGCTTTCTTTGTTTTCTCAAGTCTTCATTGTGTAATAACGAAAACAACATAAGTAAGTTCCATAAATATGGTTCAAGAATCACCATACAGCTATATATCGACTCAAAATAAAACCGAAAATAAAATATTCTTTATACTAGGTAAGCTAATTTGGTCATAAAACCATCTGAAAAATAAATAAATAGGAGTAGCCTATCATAACATACGTGTGCAAACAAGCTAATCAAACATCTAGGAATGCAATACTTCCATTCGTAAATAAACATCTTTCTGCGATATTAAAACAGAAAATGGTATCGGAAATTTACCTGTCCTCAAGCAGTAGTCATTTTAGTCATGAAGACGTTTCCTCCCTCTAAACCTGCGTTCGACAGAACTTCAACTTAGGCTTAGCTTATTATGTGAGATTCAACTGAAAAAATAAATATATGTTGACTTCCAATCGCGAATGCCTTGTTTTAGGATATATTTTTGATGACCGTATACCATAAGTAGCCTGTAAGTTCATTAACCTCTTACAATCGTATGCATGTGCCACATAACCTGACTTCGTATACTGCTACGTAATTCACACGACGAAAACATCAACTATAACGTAACATTAGCATTATGTCGCTTAAATATTACCAACTGCTCCAATCTATTCGTATTTCACAAAATACGCATTCTGCCAATAACAATTCCTCATTACTTATACACTTCCCTATCTCCATTCTTTTAGCTTATAATCTCTAAAGATTATCGATCATAACAACGATTCCACCTAACAAAATCATTCGTTGCTCTAACTGTAGTGCAGTATACGTATAATCCATTCACATATTCTCATCATCTATCATGGGTTTACGGCATTCCGTAACACAAGCAATCACATATTCTCAGCAAAACAATGCGAGTGTTAATATTTCAGGTTCTACTTACTTACTTTTGGTGTCAAGTTATCGTCAAGTGAAATTCTATTAATCTAGAAGACGGTCTAATACCATTCTGCATTGGACTGGAGTTGAATTACCCAGTGAAAGGCATAAGTCTTCAGAATTACATCGATAACGTCGGTTTTCAAAGCTTCACATAAAATAAACAAGCACTCCTACTCGTTGATTATAGATTTGAAACGTCAAAGACTACCTAACTCCGTATCTTAAATAAGCTATAAGGATTCCTTTTTAATGACCCTACTCATAGAATTTTATCTTGAAGAATTAAACATTAACCATATTGCAATCATATATTAAATTAAATATTTACTATCGTTCATTCAAATATACGTAATTTTAACTACGAAAAATTTAAATATAAGGAACTCGACTTATCTTGCTTTCGTTATTCGACTGGGATGGTCTTCATTCTGGATCTCCCTTGGCTCCCGACTCGACTTGCGGTTCACGTCATCGTTGGTTACTGGTGACTGGCCTCGGGTGTGGGTGATGACGGCTGGCAAGGGCTCCCACCGGATTGTGATCCCATTCTTCTGGTTTAGCTAGCCATCGTATCTCCGTCGATTACGTGCGGTAAAAACATAATGAAGGATAGCATTAGGGAATAAATAATTTTGAATATATATTTTAGCTATCTAGTAAGTTATTCGTGAAGATGCAATATTTAGCCCAAATACTTTAGGTATTTCTTGTTTGTCGCTAGCTTAAAGAATAAGCTGCCGATCTCTAAATCTTCTTTAAGATTTCGGCTATGAGTTCGTGTTGGCAAATCTTATGGGCGATTCACTTCTTTCACGCCCGATGCTTTTACTTCGTACTTTATGGCTTATTTACCGCCGTAATTATACTATTAGCAGATTTCTTCTGTAAATTCAATCTCTTCTTTTCTTGAATATCAATTCTTGCTCACAATCTCGTTCCGATGATCAATACGATTTTTTTTAAAGTGTGTCGTCTTTTTTTTACTCGGGACAACAATCTGATTCTTTTAACACGGCCATTTGGATTGCTAAGGTCCGATCGTCGCAATATCAACTCACGGCCTACTTGATTAGTTATATCTGCATTTTCTCTTTCATTATGTAACCTCCGTCATTTTTATCGCGATGCATGGCAAGTATTAGGGATGCAACTCCCGATCATGACGCAAATCGGGCAATGAAATGGTACATTTTACTTCCCCGTCAAAAGGTAAATAAATGTACTGCTCGCAGTATATTTATTTCGTTTCTACTTCTGTATAAAAATGGAGCTTTCGTTGACCCCTTTGTTTCAGATCGTCCCACATAAACTTAATAACGCGTTTTCCTTAAAATATACATTCTATTCCTGATCTTCTTCATAATACAATTTTAGACTAGATGCGTTATATACATTTCTGTAGGTTCCATTTAAGTTCTCGACTACATATGCGTTGTTGCCTAACGCTTTCCTTATTACGTATGGACCATCATACAAATGAACAAATCTAGCGAATATTCGTTCTGACACATTGAAATTAGGTGCTTTTCGAATCAATACTTTATCATTAGTCTTAAAGGGTAGATGTAACTTTTTATTCTGGACTCTTTTTAACCGTTTATTTGCTTGCTCTACGAGTTTGGCTGTAACCATCTGGTTAATCTCGACGCTACTGGGGTTGGGTTCATCATTTTCCCCTATAACTTTATCCCAAGGTCTTTGTGGTTGTTCATTCAAGTGTATCATACTGTGACCGTTCGTGGACGCCGTGGTTTGTAGATAACCATGAACTATCAAATTATTTGCCGACTAGTATTCAGAAGGTTCGCATGATACTCCACTCAGGGCATGGCCCTTCGAAGAGTATTCGGTCACATTCAGATAACGACGACTGAGCCATAGATACTGCCAATCATAAAATGTAAATTCTACACTAAGGCAAAGTTTCAAATAAATCGCAACAGAAATTGGAAGGATCACATTTTAATAAAAAAAATCAATTAATTGAATATGAACAACTGAAATGAACAACGTAAAATAAATCATATGCATTCATTAATATTAAATAAGGACCGAGTCCATCTTGCATTGTCCATCATAAACCGGAAATAATTATTTAACACAAATTCACAGAAATGTAGAATCTTATGGATATACCAAAGTCTATCGGGTCACATTATATCATTCACTCGCCGTCGCAAATGTTAATTGTACCTGTCTACTCCGCCTTGCCTTTCATAGTTATCATTGTTCCTATCTGACTAACTAATTATCGGTTAACTTGAACCCCCCAACAGATTTCAGCATTTATAAATGATCACACATGGCAACACAATACACATAAATGAGTAAAATGCACGTCGTTTCCACCCATCGAGCTGCTGGGCTGCACCTGAAATGAATCTTTATCTACTGGCATGAAAATATAAGTTGGTGCCGTCTGGACTGCGTCGAGATCTGCCTTCACCGTCAGCTGAAATGCTACTACAGCATGAATCTACTATAAGCATCTACTACATGTACATCGATCGTAATAGGTGACTCTGATCTTAAACATAACTATCACTGAATTGCATTTTAAGACCCTAATCGTGCGCATATTCCAACATTTCATTACTTGCAACTACGAATCTTAATTTATTAATTCATGTACTTGATGACTCTCTTCAATACCAATGCCTAACGCTGGACTAGCTTGTCAATCATCTCACAAAATATGCGGCGGAAATTCTATTAACAACACCATTAACAACTTAACACGTCTCGAAACTCAATATAATTCGACACGCAAACCATAAAAATCAACCTAAATTATCTCGTGTCCGCCACGCTTTATGACGACCCTACGCTCGTCATCTCATTGTATACCGCACAAAATCATCACATCCTAACTGCACAAGCAATATTAAGGAAGAGTCTTATTAACATTATACATGAATATTACCTAATACACCTTAATGAACATCCATATCACATCATGGAATTATACCAAGATCACGCACCAATATTTCACACACACTGTCACACTGCAACTTACCTGTAGTAAATGATATTATTTTTGTTTCACAGCGATAAATAATACGGACACAACGCAGTAAAACGTCTCATCCACGGTAATTGACGGCATACAATATTTACCCACGTATGATCAATCGCAACCCGACAAATACAACCGAAAATCTGTTAGGTCGTTCAAGTTAACACCCCCTTGTCCCCTACGTGACATTGACAAAAAGACTAACGCTACTAAAGCATTCTAGGAAAGCAAAAGATAGACAAGTACAATAACTTATCTGGCTTCTTCATGGTAATTCCGCAGCGGTTTAATCATCATTTTTGTAATTCCGTCCATTCCGGCAGAGGCCCGAGTCCGCCAGGGCACTATATTGGTTTAGCACTTCATGTTGTTCATTAACATTCCCTGGTCAAATAGTGATTTAACATCTCCGGCCGCCACCTGAAACTTGTACAATATAATTAGGAATACAATTTCACACTAATTGTATCTTCACTATTCCAGTTTGATACTGGCCTGAGGAAACATATAATTCGAGGTTTGCAAATGATTTTGGCTATTATATAACTTATATCTGGGCTTATTCTTTATGTTTATCAATTACAGAACCAGATCTTTAAGCTTGCTTCAATTATCTTCCTTCATACAGTAATCGGTAAGTAAAACACGAACTCCTTCCATTATTATTTACAATAATAAAAAGTTGCTTTCCATAAGCAGAGAAATCCTATGCTAGCTATACATGTGTTTTTGACATTTGAGGAACTGAATAACAACTCTAACCTTCATCATAGAAGTTGCTAAAGGAAAACACACACTATTGTTCTTCTTCTTACTATGAAACACGTCAGCACGGGCCCATTAGATGATTTGCCATATGAAGTTTCATGCTAATCCATGGCCCCCTTTACAACTTCAAACTAGATATCATGTCTAGCCACATTCTTCTCAGCTGATGCTGACATTGTACTGAGCTCTTGCTTGTAGATAAAGCTGATCTTGACGTAATTCGACATATACCACGGGGTCTTGAGTTCGATCCACCGGCTCTCATCCATTATGTCTATTCTACACTTACGAGTTGTATCGGTTCTTTTATAAATATGCGCGTAAGCCGCACATTGACACGTTACACCTTTTTCCAAGTCATTGATACACATTTCATTTCACTTATGACTTTCAATGACCGGCCGACATATTGCTACAGGTCATTGAAAGGTCATATTCCCCCTCTACTTGGAGAAGAAATTTCGAACATGGGGAGAAATTTCTTATTATATCAGTCTTTGACTGGCTAAATCCTTCCTTTCTTAAAATATCAATACTTCCAAGCCTCATTTCCGAACAACTCGTGCTTATCACTCAGATCAAAACCCGTGTATTCATTTGCTACGTCTCATCATTCATCTTCAGAAGTATGCATTGGTATCAGCTTTATGAACATCTACTTCCTCGCTCGTGAGATCGTTTCCACTCAAGGTATCGTCTGTTATATCGTCCTCAAAAACGAGATTGGCTTCTTCATCATCATCAGTAACAGGGAAATAATATTGTCTTAAATTTGCATCCATTACCAAAAATGGATGTTCGAATGTAACTTTGCCAATCTCAACTGGAAGGAACGTCTGCATCTTACAATTGGCAACCTTATCTGGAATAATCCCTCTTATCTTTATGTTGGCTACTGGCATTATGGGGACTCGTGCTCTGCGTTGGAGTTCTGTTAATAATACCTTTGAAATAATACTAATACTGGCGCCTGTATCCAACAACGAGTAAATTTTAATACTTAATATTGTGACCCATATGACCAGAAGTCCTCTTTTAATTTCAGATTCGCCCAATTGGCGGTCTTCCAACAACTCTTCGGGTTCAAATTCCCAAGATTCTATGTTTCCAATCACCCCTTTACGTTGCTCATTCAGTTGCTGCTTGAAATCTATCTTATTCTCCTTAAATTCTAATTTGGCGTCTTTTTTTTCACCCCATTCCTCTCGTGGGAGTTATCATCAAATGAGGTTGCATTAGGATTGAGCATCCGGTCTGCAGCATCCTTTCTTTGTTGCCGCTGATACTCGAGACTCGACGCACCAATGCAATCTGCGTTCATCTCTTGACTCCTTATCGCTTCTTCCCAACGTTTAGTCTCTTGTTGGCGTTTTAATTCTTCTACATATTTCCTCTTTTCTTGGTCAACGTCTCCTTCTCGATTTTCACTTCTATATCCTATCCTTCCTTGACTTCTATTCCTCCGGTACGGCCATCTATCTCGTTGGTAACCCCAACGTGTTCCTCTTCTAAACCGTGGATATCTTCCATTACCATTCTGACATGATGTCCATCTCCGGTCGCGTTGGTTGTCTTCTGAATTATCATGTCTCTCCTGCTTCTCTCTCCTCATGCAGTAGCATTGATTATTCCCCCGACATTCATTTTCCTGTTCCACTGTTGTTGCGACGTTTACCACTGGATCTACATGCCTTATTATTCTATTTCCGACTTGCGTGTTTGTGCTGTCAAGCTGCCTCAAAATTGCCTCTGCTTGCACCGCGGACTGTACGTTCGCTGTTGTCATCAACCGTTGAACATCAGATGGAAATTGTTTAATTATGGCTCGCACCATTTCGAGTTCCGTTGGGGGTGAGTCAAGCTCTTTCAAACGGTGAAACTGCGTGGTAAAATAGTCCGAGAAACAACTCGGTCCGCTGAGAGAATATTTTTTTGAATACAGCTCCAATCTGACATTTTGTTGAACGTCAATTCCCCAAAAACGTTCTAAGAACGCGCTCTTAAATCCGGCGTAGTCTTCAAAAATGTACCTGAACGCTTTGTACCATATCAGTGGTGCTCCGTCCAAATGTCGTTCCACTGCCTTTAATTGCCTCTCCGGCATTATTTTTGCCTCGCGGAAATACTCTTCGATTTCTCGAATGAACCCTCGAGGAGTCATCCCCGACTTTATATTTCCGGTGAACTTTTTTGGTCTATCTTCGTTTGTGCGTATTACATTTATTATTTGGGTTCCGTTCGCCGTATGCGCAACACTATTCTCACTACTGTCAGTGTTATATACCGGTATTTCAAACTGATAGTCTAGCTCAGTTTTCCTTTCATTATCGACCGATGACTGTTTCTCCAAAGTCGTCAACACAAGTTTCTTGGTTGTTTCAGAATCAATCCTCATATTCTGGATGTTCTTCTGTACCTTTTCCAACTCGTCACTTAATTTCTTTATCTGCTGATCCGTTTGGGTCCTGTTTCTATCTGTCTCATCAATAATGGACTGAAATTTACTATTAATGTGTTCTTTCGCCGTATCCATCTCCTCATGAACTCCTCTATTGATTTCTTCAATATTTTCAGTCACTTTCCTAAACTTATCGTCCCAACTAGTATCCGATTCGATAATTTTCCCTTGCATAATAATTACTTCTTCTTTTAATTCATTAATATCACGGTCAACTTGTGTTTGAATATCGTTCACGTTGACCTTCAATTCAGCTTGAAGTTCGGTGAACCTCTCGTTAATCTCTTTTCTATTCTCATTTATTGCTACTATCACCTCACTTCTCAAGCTTTTCATGTCCTCCTGTATGTCCGCCTGTATTTCGGCTATTCGCGACCCTAGTGCTGATATTTCTTCCTGCATCACCCTTGAGTTCTGCATGACTAATTCTGAAACAACACGCTGATTCTCTTTAATCTCTCTACTGGTCTCCTCCTGCCTTTCTCGTATTTCTCTTCGCATCTCATTTGCCACTGCTTCCTGTGACTCTCTAACCTCCTTTCCCATTTCAATAGCTGCAATTTCCTGTGACTCTCTAATTTCTTTTCGCATTTCGCTCGCCGACATTTCCTGCGATTCTCTAATTTCTTTTAATGCGACTCCCTGCGACTCTCTAATTTCTTTCCGCATTTCATTAACGGTCGTTTCCTGGGATTCCTGCACTTTCGTCAATCTACCCGCTAACTCTTCCAGCAGTAACTTTACTTGCGCTAATGACGCCATTACTAATAACACTGATATTCAAGCAGTAAATGTCTTTATCCTACGTTCCTCAAATATCACCTAACCTATCACTATTGCTTTAGCAGCCACAAAATTCACTGATTAAGCCCTGACGAACCCAAGCTCATACCGAAATGACCGAATAATTACCATACTCACATGAATGAACGAATAATCTGACCCTGATTAATTTATCCTTCCAACTTCCCATTGCCAAACTAAGTCTTTACCATCATCGCTCCGTTGCCTACTATACGCATCATCATCGAGCGGACAAAATACATCATTATTTTCGTTCAATGCCTCGCGATTGACAATCAAAATATAATATATTAACCTGCTCACTCGTCAATACTCAGCCCAACGGTGGGCGACCAAAAACACTAATTCACTATGTGACCGTTCGTGGACGCCGTGGTTTGTAGATAACCATGAACTATCAAATTATTTGCCGACTAGTATTCAGAAGGTTCGCATGATACTCCACTCAGGGCATGGCCCTTCGAAGAGTATTCGGTCACATTCAGATAACGACGACTGAGCCATAGATACTGCCAATCATAAAATGTAAATTCTACACTAAGGCAAAGTTTCAAATAAATCGCAACAGAAATTGGAAGGATCACATTTTAATAAAAAAAAATCAATTAATTGAATATGAACAACTGAAATGAACAACGTAAAATAAATCATATGCATTCATTAATATTAAATAAGGACCGAGTCCATCTTGCATTGTCCATCATAAACCGGAAATAATTATTTAACACAAATTCACAGAAATGTAGAATCTTATGGATATACCAAAGTCTATCGGGTCACATTATATCATTCACTCGCCGTCGCAAATGTTAATTGTACCTGTCTACTCCGCCTTGCCTTTCATAGTTATCATTGTTCCTATCTGACTAACTAATTATCGGTTAACTTGAACCCCCCAACAGATTTCAGCATTTATAAATGATCACACATGGCAACACAATACACATAAATGAGTAAAATGCACGTCGTTTCCACCCATCGAGCTGCTGGGCTGCACCTGAAATGAATCTTTATCTACTGGCATGAAAATATAAGTTGGTGCCGTCTGGACTGCGTCGAGATCTGCCTTCACCGTCAGCTGAAATGCTACTACAGCATGAATCTACTATAAGCATCTACTACATGTACATCGATCGTAATAGGTGACTCTGATCTTAAACATAACTATCACTGAATTGCATTTTAAGACCCTAATCGTGCGCATATTCCAACATTTCATTACTTGCAACTACGAATCTTAATTTATTAATTCATGTACTTGATGACTCTCTTCAATACCAATGCCTAACGCTGGACTAGCTTGTCAATCATCTCACAAAATATGCGGCGGAAATTCTATTAACAACACCATTAACAACTTAACACGTCTCGAAACTCAATATAATTCGACACGCAAACCATAAAAATCAACCTAAATTATCTCGTGTCCGCCACGCTTTATGACGACCCTACGCTCGTCATCTCATTGTATACCGCACAAAATCATCACATCCTAACTGCACAAGCAATATTAAGGAAGAGTCTTATTAACATTATACATGAATATTACCTAATACACCTTAATGAACATCCATATCACATCATGGAATTATACCAAGATCACGCACCAATATTTCACACACACTGTCACACTGCAACTTACCTGTAGTAAATGATATTATTTTTGTTTCACAGCGATAAATAATACGGACACAACGCAGTAAAACGTCTCATCCACGGTAATTGACGGCATACAATATTTACCCACGTATGATCAATCGCAACCCGACAAATACAACCGAAAATCTGTTAGGTCGTTCAAGTTAACACCCCCTTGTCACCTACGTGACATTGACAAAAGGACTAACGCTACTAAAGCATTCTAGGAAAGCAAAAGATAGACAAGTACAATAACTTATCTGGCTTCTTCATGGTAATTCCGCAGCGGTTTAATCATCATTTTTGTAATTCCGTCCATTCCGGCAGAGGCCCGAGTCCGCCAGGGCACTATATTGGTTTAGCACTTCATGTTGTTCATTTACATTCCCTGGTCAGATAGTGATTTAACATCTCCGGCCGCCACCTGAAACTTGTACAATATAATTAGGAATACAATTTCACACTAATTGTATCTTCACTATTCCAGTTTGATACTGGCCTGAGGAAACATATAATTCGAGGTTTGCAAATGATTTTGGCTATTATATAACTTATATCTGGGCTTATTCTTTATGTTTATCAATTACAGAACCAGATCTTTAAGCTTGCTTCAATTATCTTCCTTCATACAGTAATCAGTAAGTAAAACACGAACTCCTTCCATTATTATTTACAATAATAAAAAGTTGCTTTCCATAAGCAGAGAAATCCTATGCTAGCTATACATGTGTTTTTGACATTTGAGGAACTGAATAACAACTCTAACCTTCATCATAGAAGTTGCTAAAGGAAAACACACACTATTGTTCTTCTTCTTACTATGAAACACGTCAGCACGGGCCCATTAGATGATTTGCCATATGAAGTTTCATGCTAATCCATGGCCCCCTTTACAACTTCAAACTAGATATCATGTCTAGCCACATTCTTCTCAGCTGATGCTGACATTGTACTGAGCTCTTGCTTGTAGATAAAGATGATCTTGACGTAATTCGAAATATACCACGGGGTCTTGAGTTCGATCCACCGGCTCTCATCCATTATGTCTATTCTACACTTACGAGTTGTATCGGTTCTTTTATAAATATGCGCGTAAGCCGCACATTGACACGTTACACCTTTTTCCAAGTCATTGATACACATTTCATTTCACTTATGACTTTCAATGACCGGCCGACATATTGCTACAGGTCATTGAAAGGTCATAATACGGGGTATGTGATTAGTTGATTCATGGATAGTATTATTCATGCATTCCTCGATTATATTTATAACGTTGATCCATTTCCAATGGCTTTCTGAACAATATATTCTACAATATTATGCTGTCTCCCGCATATATCGCTCTACGGGGTTCGCTGACGGGTGTCTAACCGAACAGAGTACATGTTTAATTTCCAGGTTCTGCATCATCTCTTCAAACTCTACTGACGTAAATTGGGTTCCCCTGTCAGTTAATATTTTTTTCGGCTTTCCCATTCGAGGTATTATGTTTCTACTTATTGCTTTAAGCACCTGCTTAGATGTTGCTCTTTGGATTGGTTGTAATACTATGAATTTTGAGAATACGTCCATGGTAACGATTATATATTTATGTCCTCTAACAGCTGTTGGCAACTTTCCAAATATGTCCATTGCAAAAATTTCTCTCGGTGCTGTTGGTATTATAGCTATCGGTTGATGCTTGGTTAGGAACGAATTGTATTTTGTTCTTTGACACATATCACATGTTTTAATCACGTCCTTGATGGTTTTCGTGATTCCTTTCCATGTGAACCTCTCCAGTATTGTTTTCGTTACCTTTTCTATTCCCCCATGTCCGATTATTCAGTGAGTATGCCAAATTAGTCCTTTTTGTAATGATGCTGGTACTACTATTCTCAATTTATTGAAATCCTTGTTAATACGTTTCATTAGCATTCCGTTTTTTAATACAAATGGATTGCTTTCATCTTGTAAATTCCCGTTTTCTGAGTTATCGTGCTCAATTCTCCTGATTTCCAATATTAAGTTTTCGTCTGCTCTTTGCAATAGTGCGATATCCCCTGGTTTTCCCAGAAATTCTTCATCCTGTTGTACCAATTCAATATGCTGAACAAGTTGTTCTTTCTCTACCGGGTTTCTACTAAGTGCATCCGCAAGAATGTTGTCTTTTCCACTACAATGTTCGATTTTAATGTTAAACTGTTGCGTAAACAACATCCATCGTGTGATTCTTTCACTCGACATGGCTGCTTTTAATCCAAACTGCAAGGCTTTGTGATCTGTTCGGATCTTTACTGGGAAACCGTATACTATCTTCTTCCACTGCTGTAGGGCATATATAATAGCTAGTAATTCCTGTTCAGTCGTCGTGTAATTGATTTCATGGTTACGTAATTTTCTACTGGCAAATGCTAAATAGGTTCGACTCTTTGGGTCCTCTGTCATTTCCTGATATAAGTAAGCACCAATTCCTATACTGGAAGCATCCGTCTGTATTATAAATTCCTTAGTGTAATCAGGATATCCCAGCTTTATGCTATTAGCTAATAATTTCTTCATTGCGAGGAACGCTTCTTCGGTCTTTTCGTTCCACTTCCATTTGTTGTTTGCCTTTAACAACTCTTGCAAAGGTGCTGCCGTTTCCGTATACCCTTTGCAATGGTTAGCAAAAAAATTGTGTCATTCCCAAGAATTGCCTGACTTGTTTGATCCGCATTGGGCGTGGGAATTCGCATATCGCTTGAATTTTTATTGGGTTCGGTTTTACCCCATCTCCATCAATGACATGTCCAACGAATAAAATTTGTTCCTGACAAAATTTTGATTTTTCCAAATTGATTTTAAACCCTGTGTTTTCTAAATTCTCTAATAACCGATCGAGTTTATTACAATGATCATCAAATGTTTCACTTGCCAATACCAGGTCATCTACGTAACACGTCACGTATTCTTTTACCTCAGGTAACAAATTTCTATCCAGGGCTCTTATCAACACGGCGCAGCTGTTTTTTAGTCCAAAGGGCAATCTTCAGAATGCGTAAGTTTGATTGTTGAACATAAAACCGGTTAGTAGTCTGGACTTCTCTTCTAGCAATATATGATGAAATGACGACGTAAAATCTAGGCTTGTGAAATATTTCATATTTCTAAATCTCCTTATTATTTCCTTGATCTTTGGGACTTGATCATATTCTGGGATTAGTTTTTCATTTAATCTCCTAGTATCTAGGCACATTCTTAGCTTTCCATTACTTTTTTAACAATAACGATCGGGTTCAAATATGGTGTTGTTGTTCTAATGATTATTCCGTCATCCATCATTACTTGAATAATTTTCTTTACTTCTTGAAAATACTTTTCGGGAACATCGTATAATTTTCCTTTGAACGGTGTCCAATCGTTGACAATTATTTTATATTTGAAATTCGGTATCTGACCAGGTTTGTCTTTAAATATCTCTGAGTGCTTCTCTATGATTGCATATAACTTCAGCTTTTCTTTGGCCTCTAGGTTGGTTTCAGCAATTTTTTTCCATAAACTTGGTTCTTCTTTTTCTTCATCGACCGCTAAAATCTTTTCCAAACTTTGTATTATTTCTTCTCCGTTCTCGGCTTCAGTCAGTCTCCCGCTTGATTTATATTCATCCATTAGCCCCTGTACTTCCAATCCTTCGAATTTCATATGTTCTATGTCTTGAATCTCTTTATTCAATTTAATTCTCTCTTTAGTTATCTTTCCATCATCCTCAGTGATAGGAAACCTTATTTCTCGCTTTCTTAGGTCTATAGTCATTTCTGTAGTTGTCATAAAGTCAATCCCAAGGATCACATTGTATCTTATTTTACTCATCACTATGAATGGTTGTTCGAATATCAGTTCGCCGATCCTGATTTTCAAATATGTTTGTATTTTGCATTCAATTGATTTATCGGGTATTATTCCCCGTATCTTTGTCTGGGCAATTGGTATTATGGGTACCTTCTCCTTTCGACTGATTTCGTCGAATAATACTTTCGATATGACGCTAATACTTGCCCCAGAGTCGATTAAACAGTGTGTCCTCAATCCATTTACTCGTATCACAATAATAGGCAAACGTGCTTTATTTTCTTTACTTCTTTCCACCGGTTCATCCAATAACTCGTCTGGGTCTACATGCCACGATTCGATTTGTAATATGTACCAACTTCCAATTTTGTTATTTGTTTCATTCCAAGTACAACTTATTTCATTTGCTAATTCAACATCGGCGTTTTTTTTACTCCCGACGTCCAATTCGTATGTTTGGGCATCTGGGTTTAGTTTATGTTCGTCTCTCTTTTTCCTTTTAAATTCTTGGAGCTCCAAACTTTCGGCTCCTTCTAAATCCCCATTAATGTTCTGGTTATTAATTGCTTCTTCCCATTTCTTCTTTTCCTGGGTTTCTCTCCTTGAATTTTGATTATATTGCCTGTTTCTGTTTTCTCTATTATAGTGATTATTTATTTGTGTTCCTCGATATGTTGTATTTCGTCTAAAACTGCCTCGATTTCTGCCGTCTCTGTACTGAATGGATGGTCGATGATAAGGCACAAATTTTTCATGTATTTGCCTTTCATTCCCATTACCATTCTGTTTGCACTTACATCGGCTTTGTTCTCTTAATCCCCCTTCGTCATCACTATATTCCCTTTTCTTGGGATTCTTATCGGTATCTCTTCGCTCAGGAAACGATCTTTTCTGATCGTTTTCCCAGTTCAGCACATTTATCTCCTCCTGGTTATTTGTATTTCTATTTATTTTTGGCGCTGTATGACTAGATGTCATATCGAGTTGCCTCAATATATTCTCCATCTCCACTGCTGATTTTACATTTGCCGCCGCCAGCAATCTTTGAGTTTCCGGAGGGAATTGTTTTTGAATAGTTCTTATCGCTTCCAACTCACTGGGCGCTGAATCTAGGTCTTGGAACCTATGGAATTGGTACGAAAAATAATCGCTGTACCTAGTCTGCCCTATTGATGAATATTTTCTAGAATACAATTCCAGCCTAAGGTTTTGTTGGATTTCTGGGTTCCAAAATCTTTTTAAGAAAGCAATCTTAAATTCCTCATAATCGTGAAATGTATATTTAAATGCTTGATACCATACGTTCGGATTGGCATCCAGATGTTTCTCAATTACTCTGAGCTTCTTCTCGTCGGGAATTCTATTCTCCCGGAAGTAATCTTCCATTTCTCTTAAAAATCTCTTCGGAGACATTGCTGCAGAGTTATTGAAATGCTTAGGTCTGTCATCGTAAGTTTTGATGATATTGATTATCGCTGGGCTTCCATTCCCATTATTTCCAATCATCATGTCCTTGCTACTTCGTTCTGTTTCTCCACTTATTGTGGGTGTCCCTTCTCTTTCGTTGATCCGTATATCCACCATCCTTTGCTCGTTTAATTGTTCTGATACCTCTGCTTTCGTTATCTGTATTTCCACTCTGATATTCAGAATCTCTTTCTTCATTTCGTCTATTCCTTGCTCTGTTCTAAGCATTCTCTCTTCTGCTTCGTTTTTATTCTTTCTCATTTCATCATTTATCATCTCCATTTTGCTTCCAGTCTGGTCACGTGCTAGAGTGAATTTATCCTCCACAGTTTTGTTTGTCGACATTACATTTTCATTTATCTTCTTTAACTCCTCATTATATTGACTCCATTTTTCCTGTGAATCTATACCTATCGATTCCATATTCTCGGTCAATTTCTTGATCTCGTCTTCTTTCAATCCTTGGATACAATTCTTACTTTCCGTTAGTTCGCTTCTAATTTTATTTATTTCACCGTAGATCTCTCTGTTCTTGTCTTCCATTTTCTCCATCATTTCTGTTTGCAGATCATCTAACCTGGCTTTCATCTTGGAAACTTCTTCAATTTTTCCAATTCCTGTCTTTATCATTTCCTCTTGTCTCTTCTCCATTTTTCTCATCTCTTCCATCTGGTTTCGATGCCTTTCTTCTTGCTTTTGCTGATATTCTTCTTGCTTCTGCTGATATTCTTCTTGTTTCTGCTGATGTCTTCCTAATATCTCTTCTAACTGCTTCTTCTGTCTTTCTTCTTGTCTCTCCTCTTGTTTCATCATCATTTCTCGTAGCATTTCTATCATTCCTTTTTGTTCTTCTTTCGTCTTCTCTAGATCCTCGGTTATCTTATTTATCTTCTCCTCCTTTTCTTTCAATCTCTCCTTCTGTTCTTCTTTAGCCTTTTCAAACTCCTCGATTATTCTGTTTATCTCCTCATCCTTTTCCTTTTGGTATTCCTCAACTTGTGACCTCAATTGATTAATAGTCGCCATTTTATGTCTATTATTGCTCAACCTCGCTAAAGACACTATTTTGCTAATTGTTTATAGCTTACAACCAATAAAATATATCAGTATTTCAATTCAGTATGAGATCAACAATCCGGTCCTCCCCACATAACCAACCATTCCATCGCCCCAGTTATTTATGAAACTTGAGAAAACAAAGAAATCATTCTTGATATTTCGGAACTTATTAACTTATTTGCTCTCTCTACCTTAATAGAAAACAAAAATCATACAGCGATCTAACTTAACATTATTAACTATCTTAACTAACTATTCATCTGAAATATTCCTGCTACATATTCATTATCAATATCATCCACTTCTTCTTCAACTCCCATTCTCGATCATATGACTCTTTGCCTAGTTCTCCATTCCTTCTTCTCTAGGTTTCCTTCATAATTATCGACTCCCAATCATTTGCTTCCTATCAGTTCTGCTTCATATCTGGGTAAATCTTTCTCACCTCCAACATTTTCTATCTAACTCTTCATGTTACATCTCCTCAGTTTTACTTCGTTTCAGGGTGTCAATTATTGCAATTATTCTTTTCTCACGACGAGCGTTAATTAAAATCGCAGCTATTTTCCAGAAACTGCTCCGCATTGTCAAATAATGTGCTAACAGTTATCTAATAATTTGGTTTAGCATCCACAGCCTTGCTTTAACAATGAGAGCAAATTAATGCTCATTATTCATCTTATCATCGGACTGGGTGTCCTCACTTTACTTCCATGTTAATGTTAATGCTGTGCCCCTGGGTATCCTCAGTTTCTGCTCCACGAATGGGCGCCAATTTATGCACCGTGCGGGGTACATTATTCGTATTGTGCCTTTTCCCTCACTGCCTCAAATACTCCGGCTAATAATCTAATATAAAATGTTGGATGGACAAATAAATATAATCATCTCCTAAAAATTTAGGACGACACGCAGGTAAGAATAAAATAATTACATCAGCTTAGGTCTGCGACCAAATCATATTACCATCATCTGTATCTGCAAAAAAATATCATTTGTATCTTCCATCCCATCCAACATGTGCATTCATTTATCTACACCGATATTGGCTTATCTCGGTGAATAACACACGAGAACCATATTTTTTATCAAATCATATATTCGTTCGCTGCACAATACCTTTCAGGGATACACATTTCAATTAACCGTGGACTCAACTGAGAAATGCACAGCCTTTTCCCCAAATCCATCCGCAAAACCAATTCCAATTAACTGTAGTCAACAATAAAATAGATCTTTGACTTTATCTATTGATTATTTATAAGTACTCCATCTAATACCTCTTCCAATGATGAATTGAATAAATAATAAGAATTCCAGTTGAAATCCTTATCTCCTATTTTATTGAAAGTTCGTTGTACTTGGAGTGAAGTATAATTACAATTACATATTCGGTTACACACTTAGGAATTCCAATTCCAAATTGAAATTCAATTCAATATTTTCTTATCATATAAAAAAATCGTTGACATTAACATTACAATCTCGTTTCAATAATTTTGAAATATTAATAATTCATCGAAATATTATTGAAACCTTATAAAGTATCCCCTAAACATCGTCGAGATGTCGTTGGAATGGTTGAAATACCTTGGAATATCGGTGAAAATCATGTTTAGATATTCCTTAAAAATTATTGAAAAGTCACTGAACTGACTGAAGCACCATGAAATATCGGCGAAATAATGTTTAAATATTGCCAAAAAATTATTGAAAAGTCACTGAAGTGACTGAAGCACCATGAAATATCGGCGAAATAATGTTTAAATATTGCCAAAAAATTATTGAAAAGTCACTGAAGTGACCGAAGCACCATGAAATATCGGCGAAATAATGTTTAAATATTGCTTAAAAATTATTGAAAAGTCACTGAAGTGACTGAAGCACCATGAAATATCGGCGAAATAATGTTTAAATATTGCCAAAAATTATTGAAAAGTCACTGAAGTGACTGAAGCACCATGAAATATCGGCGAAATAATGTTTAAATATTGCCAAAAAAATTATCGAAAAGTCATTGAAGTGACTGAAGCACCATGAAATATCGGCGAAATAATGTTTAAATATTGCCAAAAAATATTGAAAAGTCACTGAAGTGACTGAAGCACCATGAAATATCGGCGAAATAATGTTTAAATATTGCCAAAAAATTATTGAAAAGTCACTGAAGTGACTGAAGCACCATGAAATATCGGCGAAATAATGTTTAAATATTGCTTAAAAATTATTGAAAAGTCATTGAAGTGACTGAAGCACCATGAAATATCGGCGGAATAATGTTTAAATATTGCCAAAAAATTATTGAAAAGTCACTGAAGTGACTGAAGCACCATGAAATATCGGCGAAATAATGTTTAAATATTGCTTAAAAATTATAGAAAAGTCACTGAAGTGACTGAAGCACCATGAAATATCGGCGAAATAATGTTTAAATATTGCCTAAAAATTATTGAAAAGTCACTGAACTGACTGAAGCAATCGGCGAAATAATGTTTAAATATTGCCAAAAAATTATTGAAAAGTCACTGAAGTGACTGAAGCACCATGAAATATCAGCGAAATAATGTTTAAATATTGCCAAAAAATTATTGAAAAGCCACTGAAGTGACCGAAGCACCATGAAATATCGGCGAAATAATGTTTAAATATTGCTTAAAATTTATTGAAAAGTCACTGAAGTGACTGAAGCACCATGAAATATCGGCGAAATAATGTTTAAATATTGCCAAAAAAATTATCGAAAAGTCATTGAAGTGACTGAAGCACCATGAAATATCGGCGAAATAATGTTTAAATATTGCCAAAAAAATATTGAAAAGTCACTGAAGTGACTGAAGCACCATGAAATATCGGCGAAATAATGTTTAAATATTGCCAAAAAATTATTGAAAAGTCACTGAAGTGACTGAAGCACCATGAAATATCGGCGAAATAATGTTTAAATATTGCTTAAAAATTATTGAAAAGTCATTGAAGTGACTGAAGCACCATGAAATATCTGCGGAATAATGTTTAAATATTGCCAAAAAATTATTGAAAAGTCACTGAAGTGACTGAAGCACCATGAAATATCGGCGAAATTATGTTTAAATATTGCTTAAAAATTATTGAAAAGTCACTGAAGTGACTGAAGCACCATGAAATATCGGCGAAATAATGTGGAAATATCAAGAATATTAACTGAATACCACTCAAATAACAACTAGACATCATTAAAATAACATTAGAGTTTCATTGTATATCCTAAAAAAATTCATATATTTATGATCTTTGCTTTCTTTGTTTTCTCAAGTCTTCATTGTGTGATAACGAAAACAACATAAGTAAGTTCCATAAATATGGTTCAAGAATCACCATACAGCTATATATCGACTCAAAATAAAACCGAAAATAAAATATTCTTTATACTAGGTAAGCTAATTTGGTCATAAAACCATCTGAAAAATAAATAAATAGGAGTAGCCTATCATAACATACGTGTGCAAACAAGCTAATCAAACATCTAGGAATGCAATACTTCCATTCGTAAATAAACATCTTTCTGCGATATTAAAACAGAAAATGGTATCGGAAATTTACCTGTCCTCAAGCAGTAGTCATTTTAGTCATGAAGACGTTTCCTCCCTCCAAACCTGCGTTCGACAGAACTTCAACTTAGGCTTAGCTTATTATGTGAGATTCAACTGAAAAAGTAAATATATGTTGACTTCCAATCGCGAATGCCTTGTTTTAGGATATATTTTTGATGACCGTATACCATAAGTAGCCTGTAAGTTCATTAACCTCTTACAATCGTATGCATGTGCCACATAACCCGACTTCGTATACTGCTACGTAATTCACACGACGAAAACATCAACTATAACGTAACATTAGCATTATGTCGCTTAAATATTACCAACTGCTCCAATCTATTCGTATTTCACAAAATACGCATTCTGCCAATAACAATTCCTCATTACTTATACACTTCCCTATCTCCATTCTTTTAGCTTATAATCTCTAAAGATTATCGATCATAACAACGATTCCACCTAACAAAATCATTCGTTGCTCTAACTGTAGTGCAGTATACGTATAATCCATTCACATATTCTCACCATCTATCATGGGTTTACGGCATTCCGTAACACAAGCAATCACATATTCTCAGCAAAACAATGCGAGTGTTAATATTTCAGGTTCTACTTACTTACTTTTGGTGTCAAGTTATCGTCAAGTGAAATTCTATTAATCTAGAAGTCGGTCTAATACCATTCTGCATTGGACTGGAGTTGAATTACCCAGTGAAAGGCATAAGTCTTCAGAATTACATCGATAACGTCGGTTTTCAAAGCTTCACATAAAATAAACAAGCACTCCTACTCGTTGATTATAGATTTGAAACGTCAAAGACTACCTAACTCCGTATCTTAAATAAGCTATAAGGATTCCTTTTTAATGACCCTACTCATAGAATTTTATCTTGAAGAATTAAACATTAACCATATTGCAATCATATATTAAATTAAATATTTACTATCGTTCATTCAAATATACGTAATTTTAACTACGAAAAATTTAAATATAAGGAACTCGACTTATCTTTCTTTCGTTATTCGACTGGGATGGTCTTCATACTGGATCTCCCTTGGCTCCCGACTCGACTTGCGGTTCACGTCATCGTTGGTTACTGGTGACTGGCCTCGGGTGTGGGTGATGACGGCTGGCAAGGGCTCCCACCGGATTGTGATCCCATTCTTCTGGTTTAGCTAGCCATCGTATCTCCGTCGATTACGTCCGGTAAAAACATAATGAAAGATAGCATTAGGGAATAAATAATTTTGAATATATATTTTAGCTATCTAGTAAGTTATTCGTGAAGATGCAATATTTAGCCCAAATACTTTAGGTATTTCTTGTTTGTCGCTAGCTTAAAGAATAAGCTGCCGATCTCTAAATCTTCTTTAAGATTTCGGCTATGAGTTCGTGTTGGCAAATCTTATGGGCGATTCACTTCTTTCACGCCCGATGCTTTTACTTCGTACTTTATGGCTTATTTACCGCCGTAATTATACTATTAGCAGATTTCTTCTGTAAATTCAATCTCTTCTTTTCTTGAATATCAATTCTTGCTCACAATCTCGTTCCGATGATCAATACGATTTTTTTTAAAGTGTGTCGTCTTTTTTTACTCGGGACAACAATCTGATTCTTTTAACACGGCCATTTGGATTGCTAAGGTCCGATCGTCGCAATATCAACTCACGGCCTACTTGATTAGTTATATCTGCATTTTCTCTTTCATTATGTAACCTCCGTCATTTTTATCGCGATGCATGGCAAGTATTAGGGATGCAACTCCCGATCATGACGCAAATCGGGCAATGAAATGGTACATTTTACTTCCCCGTCAAAAGGTAAATAAATGTACTGCTCGCAGTATATTTATTTCGTTTCTACTTCTGTATAAAAATGGAGCTTTCGTTGACCCCTTTGTTTCAGATCGTCCCACATAAACTTAATAACGCGTTTTCCTTAAAATATACATTCTATTCCTGATCTTCTTCATAATACAATTTTAGACTTGATGCGTTATATACATTTCTGTAGGTTCCATTTAAGTTCTCGACTACATATGCGTTGTTGCCTAACGCTTTCCTTATTACGTATGGACCATCATACAAATGAACAAATTTAGCGAATATTCGTTCTGACACATTGAAATTAGGTGCTTTTCGAATCAATACTTTATCATTAGTCTTAAAGGGTAGATGTAACTTTTTATTCTGGACTCTTTTTAACCGTTTATTTGCTTGCTCTACGAGTTTGGCTGTAACCATCTGGTTAATCTCGACGCTACTGGGGTTGGGTTCATCATTTTCCCCTATAACTTTATCCCAAGGTCTTTGTGGTTGTTCATTCAAGTGTATCATACGGGGTATGTGATTAGTTGATTCATGGATAGTATTATTCATGCATTCCTCGATTATATTTATAATGTTGATCCATTTCCAATGGCTTTCTGAACAATATATTCTACAATATTTTGCTATCTCCCGCATATATCGCTCTACGGGGTTCGCTGACGGGTGTCTAACCGAACAGAGTACATGTTTAATTTCCAGGTTCTGCATCATCTCTTCAAACTCTACTGACGTAAATTGGGTTCCCCTGTCAGTTAATATTTTTTTCGGCTTTCCCATTCGAGGTATTATGTTTCTACTTATTGCTTTAAGCACCTGCTTAGATGTTGCTCTTTGGATTGGTTGTAATACTATGAATTTTGAGAATACGTCCATGGTAACGATTATATATTTATGTCCTCTAACAGCTGTTGGCAACTTTCCAAATATGTCCATTGCAAAAATTTCTCTCGGTGCTGTTGGTATTATAGCTATCGGTTGATGCTTGGTTAGGAACGAATTGTATTTTGTTCTTTGACACATATCACATGTTTTAATCACGTCCTTGATGGTTTTCGTGATTCCTTTCCATGTGAACCTCTCCAGTATTGTTTTCGTTACCTTTTTTATTCCCCCATGTCCGATTATTCAGTGAGTATGCCAAATTAGTCCTTTTTGTAATGATGCTGGTACTACTATTCTCAATTTATTGAAATCCTTGTTAATACGTTTCATTAGCATTCCGTTTTTTAATACAAATGGATTGCTTTCATCTTGTAAATTCCCGTTTTCTGAGTTATCGTGCTCAATTCTCCTGATTTCCAATATTAAGTTTTCGTCTGCTCTTTGCAATAGTGCGATATCCCCTAGTTTTCCCAGAAATTCTTCATCCTGTTGTACCAATTCAATATGCTGAACAAGTTGTTCTTTCTCTACCGGGTTTCTACTAAGTGCATCCGCAAGAATGTTGTCTTTTCCACTACAATGTTCGATTTTAATGTTAAACTGTTGCGTAAACAACATCCATCGTGTGATTCTTTCACTCGACATGGCTGCTTTTAACCCAAACTGCAAGGCTTTGTGATCTGTTCGGATCTTTACTGGGAAACCGTATACTATCTTCTTCCACTGCTGTAGGGCATATATAATAGCTAGTAATTCCTGTTCAGTCGTCGTGTAATTGATTTCATGGTTACGTAATTTTCTACTGGCAAATGCTAAATAGGTTCGACTCTTTGGGTCCTCTGTCATTTCCTGATATAAGTAAGCACCAATTCCTATACTGGAAGCATCCGTCATATTTATAAATTCCTTAGTGTAATCAGGATATCCCAGCTTTATGCTATTAGCTAATAATTTCTTCATTGCGAGGAACGCTTCTTCGGTCTTTTCGTTCCACTTCCATTTGTTGTTTGCCTTTAACAACTCTTGCAAAGGTGCTGCCGTTTCCGTATACCCTTTGCAATGGTTAGCAAAAAAATTGTGTCATTCCCAAGAATTGCCTGACTTGTTTGGTCCGCATTGGGCGTGGGAATTCGCATATCGCTTGAATTTTTATTGGGTTCGGTTTTACCCCATCTCCATCAATGACATGTCCAACGAATAAAATTTGTTCCTGACAAAATTTTGATTTTTCCAAATTGATTTTAAACCCTGTGTTTTCTAAATTCTCTAATAACCGATCGAGTTTATTACAATGATCATCAAATGTTTCACTTGCCAATACCAGGTCATCTACGTAACACGTCACGTATTCTTTTACCTCAGGTAACAAATTTCTATCCAGGGCTCTTATCAACACGGCGCAGCTGTTTTTTAGTCCAAAGGGCAATCTTCAGAATGCGTAAGTTTGATTGTTGAACATAAAACCGGTTAGTAGTCTGGACTTCTCTTCTAGCAATATATGATGAAATGACGAAGTAAAATCTAGGCTTGTGAAATATTTCATATTTCTAAATCTCCTTATTATTTCCTTGATCTTTGGGACTTGATCATATTCTGGGATTAGTTTTTCATTTAATCTCCTAGTATCTAGGCACATTCTTAGCTTTCCATTACTTTTTTAACAATAACGATCGGGTTCAAATATGGTGTTGTTGTTCTAATGATTATTCCGTCATCCATCATTACTTGAATAATTTTCTTTACTTCTTGAAAATACTTTTCGGGAACATCGTATAATTTTCCTTTGAACGGTGTCCAATCGTTGACAATTATTTTATATTTGAAATTCGGTATCTGACCAGGATTGTCTTTAAATATCTCTGAGTGCTTCTCTATGATTGCATATAACTTCAGCTTTTCTTTGGCCTCTAGGTTGGTTTCAGCAATTTTTTTCCATAAACTTGGTTCTTCTTTTTCTTCATCGACCGCTAAAATCTTTTCCAAACTTTGTATTATTTCTTCTCCGTTCTCGGCTTCAGTCAGTCTCCCGCTTGATTTATATTCATCCATTAGCCCCTGTACTTCCAATCCTTCGAATTTCATATGTTCTATGTCTTGAAACTCTTTATTCGATTTAATTCTCTCTTTAGTTATCTTTCCATCATCCTCAGTGATAGGAAACCTTATTTCTCGCTTTCTTAGGTCTATAGTCATTTCTGTAGTTGTCATAAAGTCAATCCCAAGGATCACATTGTATCTTATTTTACTCATCACTATGAATGGTTGTTCGAATATCAGTTCGCCGATCCTGATTTTCAAATATGTTTGTATTTTGCATTCAATTGATTTATCGGGTATTATTCCCCGTATCTTTGTCTGGGCAATTGGTATTATGGGTACCTTCTCCTTTCGACTGATTTCGTCGAATAATACTTTCGATATGACGCTAATACCTTGCCCCAGAGTCGATTAAACAGTGTGTCCTCAATCCATTTACTCGTATCACAATAATAGGCAAATGTGCTTTATTTTCTTTACTTCTTTCCACCGGTTCATCCAATAACTCGTCTGGGTCTACATGCCACGATTCGATTTGTAATATGTACCAACTTCCAATTTTGTTATTTGTTTCATTCCAAGTACAACTTATTTCATTTGCTAATTCAACATCGGCGTTTTTTTTTACTCCCGACGTCCAATTCGTATGTTTGGGCATCTGGGTTTAGTTTATGTTCGTCTCTCTTTTTCCTTTTAAATTCTTGGAGCTCCAAACTTTCGGCTCCTTCTAAATCCCCATTAATGTTCTGGTTATTAATTGCTTCTTCCCATTTCTTCTTTTCCTGGGTTTCTCTCCTTGAATTTTGATTATATTGCCTGTTTCTGTTTTCTCTATTATAGTGATTATTTATTTGTGTTCCTCGATATGTTGTATTTCGTCTAAAACTGCCTCGATTCCTGCCGTCTCTGTACTGAATGGATGGTCGATGATAAGGCACAAATTTTTCATGTATTTGCCTTTCATTCCCATTACCATTCTGTTTGCACTTACATCGGCTTTGTTCTCTTAATCCCCCTTCGTCATCACTATATTCCCTTTTCTTGGGATTCTTATCGGTATCTCTTCGCTCAGGAAACGATCTTTTCTGATCGTTTTCCCAGTTCAGCACATTTATCTCCTCCTGGTTAATTGTATTTCTATTTATTTTTGGCGCTGTATGACTAGATGTCATATCGAGTTGCCTCAATATATTCTCCATCTCCACTGCTGATTTTACATTTGCCGCCGCCAGCAATCTTTGAGTTTCCGGAGGGAATTGTTTTTGAATAGTTCTTATCGCTTCCAACTCACTGGGCGCTGAATCTAGGTCTTGGAACCTATGGAATTGGTACGAAAAATAATCGCTGTACCTAGTCTGCCCTATTGATGAATATTTTCTAGAATACAATTCCAGCCTAAGGTTTTGTTGGATTTCTGGGTTCCAAAATCTTTTTAAGAAAGCAATCTTAAATTCCTCATAATCGTGAAATGTACATTTAAATGCTTGATACCATACGTTCGGATTGGCATCCAGATGTTTCTCAATTACTCTGAGCTTCTTCTCGTCGGGAATTCTATTCTCCCGGAAGTAATCTTCCATTTCTCTTAAAAAATCTCTTCGGAGACATTGCTGCAGAGTTATTGAAATGCTTAGGTCTGTCATCGTAAGTTTTGATGATATTGATTATCGCTGAGCTTCCATTCCCATTATTTCCAATCATCATGTCCTTGCTGCTGATATTCTTCTTGCTTCTGCTGATATTCTTCTTGCTTCTGCTGATGTCTTCCTAATATCTCTTCTAACTGCTTCTTCTGTCTTTCTTCTTGTCTCTCCTCTTGTTTCATCATCATTTCTCGTAGCATTTCTATCATTCCTTTTTGTTCATCTTTCGTCTTCTCTAGATCCTCGGTTATCTTATTTATCTTCTCCTCCTTTTCTTTCAATCTCTCCTTCTGTTCTTCTTTAGCCTTTTCAAACTCCTCGATTATTCTGTTTATCTTCTCATCCTTTTCCTTTTGGTATTCCTCAACTTGTGACCTCAATTGATTAATAGTCGCCATTTTATGTCTATTATTGCTCAACCTCGCTAAAGACACTATTTTGCTAATTGTTTATAGCTTACAACCAATAAAATATATCAGTATTTCAATTCAGTATGAGATCAACAATCCGGTCCTCCCCACATAACCAACCATTCCATCGCCCCAGTTATTTATGAAACTTGAGAAAACAAAGAAATCTTCTTGATATTTCGGAACTTATTAACTTATTTGCTCTCTCTACCTTAATAGAAAACAAAAATCATACAGCGATCTAACTTAACATTATTAACTATCTTAACTAACTATTCATCTGAAATATTCCTGCTACATATTCATTATCAATATCATCCACTTCTTCTTCAACTCCCATTCTCGATCATATGACTCTGCCTAGTTCTCCATTCCTTCTTCTCTAGGTTTCCTTCATAATTATCGACTCCCAATCATTTGCTTCCTATCAGTTCTGCTTCATATCTGGGTAAATCTTTCTCACCTCCAACATTTTCTATCTAACTCTTCATGTTACATCTCCTCAGTTTTACTTCGTTTCAGGGTGTCAATTATTGCAATTATTCTTTTCTAACGACGAGCGTTAATTAAAATCGCAGCTATTTTCCAGAAACTGCTCCGCATTGTCAAATAATGTGCTAACAGTTATCTAATAATTTGGTTTAGCATCCACAGCCTTGCTTTAACAATGAGAGCAAATTAATGCTCATTATTCATCTTATCATCGGACTGGGTGTCCTCACTTTACTTCCATGTTAATGTTAATGCTGTGCCCCTGGGTATCCTCAGTTTCTGCTCCACGAATGGGCGCCAATTTATGCACCGTGCGGGGTACATTATTCGTATTGTGCCTTTTCCCTCACTGCCTCAAATACTCCGGCTAATAATCTAATATAAAATGTTGGATGGACAAATAAATATAATCATCTCCTAAAAATTTAGGACGACACGCAGGTAAGAATAAAATAATTACATCAGCTTAGGTCTGCGACCAAATCATATTACCATCATCTGTATCTGCAAAAAAATATCATTTGTATCTTCCATCCCATCCAACATGTGCATTCATTTATCTACACCGATATTGGCTTATCTCGGTGAATAACACATGAGAACCATATTTTTTATCAAATCATATATTCGTTCGCTGCACAATACCTTCCAGGGATACACATTTCAATTAACCGTGGACTCAACTGAGAAATGCACAGCCTTTTCCCCAAATCCATCCGCAAAACCAATTCCAATTAACTGTAGTCAACAATAAAATAGATCTTTGACTTTATCTATTGATTATTTATAAGTACTCCATCTAATACCTCTTTCAATGATGAATTGAATAAATAATAAGAATTCCAGTTGAAATCCTTATCTCCTATTTTATTGAAAGTTCGTTGTACTTGGAGTGAAGTATAATTACAATTACATATTCTGTTACACACTTAGGAATTCCAATTCCAAATTGAAATTCAATTCAATATTTTCTTATCATATAAAAAAATCGTTGACATTAACATTACAATCTCGTTTCAATAATTTTGAAATATTAATAATTCATCGAAATATTATTGAAACCTTATAAAGTATCCCCTAAACATCGTCGAGATGTCTTTGGAATGGTTGAAATACCTTGGAATATCGGTGAAAATCATGTTTAGATATTCCTTAAAAATTATTGAAAAGTCACTGAACTGACTGAAGCACCATGAAATATCGGCGAAATAATGTTTAAATATTGCCAAAAAATTATTGAAAAGTCACTGAAGTGACTGAAGCACCATGAAATATCGGCGAAATAATGTTTAAATATTGCCAAAAAATTATTGAAAAGTCACTGAAGTGACCGAAGCACCATGAAATATCGGCGAAATAATGTTTAAATATTGCTTAAAAATTATTGAAAAGTCACTGAAGTGACTGAAGCACCATGAAATATCGGCGAAATAATGTTTAAATATTGCCAAAAATTATTGAAAAGTCACTGAAGTGACTGAAGCACCATGAAATATCGGCGAAATAATGTTTAAATATTGCCAAAAAAATTATCGAAAAGTCATTGAAGTGACTGAAGCACCATGAAATATCGGCGAAATAATGTTTAAATATTGCCAAAAAAATATTGAAAAGTCACTGAAGTGACTGAAGCACCATGAATTATCGGCGAAATAATGTTTAAATATTGCCAAAAAATTATTGAAAAGTCACTGAAGTGACTGAAGCACCATGAAATATCGGCGAAATAATGTTTAAATATTGCTTAAAAATTATTGAAAAGTCATTGAAGTGACTGAAGCACCATGAAATATCGGCGGAATAATGTTTAAATATTGCCAAAAAATTATTGAAAAGTCACTGAAGTGACTGAAGCACCATGAAATATCGGCGAAATAATGTTTAAATATTGCTTAAAAATTATTGAAAAGTCACTGAAGTGACTGAAGCACCATGAAATATCGGCGAAATAATGTTTAAATATTGCCTAAAAATTATTGAAAAGTCACTGACGTGACTGAAGCACCATGAAATATCGGCGAAATAATGTTTAAATATTGCCAAAAAAATTATTGAAAAGTCACTGAAGTGACTGAAGCACCATGAAATATCGGCGAAATAATGTTTAAATATTGCCAAAAATTATTGAAAAGTCACTGAAGTGACTGAAACACCATGAAATATCGGCGAAATAATGTTTAAATATTGCTTAAAATTATTGAAAAGTCACTGAAGTGACTGAAGCACCATGAAATATCGGCGAAATAATGTTTAAATTGTTACCGTATTTTTGTGGTAGTTAGGCGTGAAAGAAGGTGCGGGTGTGAACGTGTCCCAAGCTACAAAAGGAAAATTAATTTAAAATTGAACAAGGTTATATTTTCTTTTCAAGATAAGTAATAACACATAGAACAGGTACTTGGTAGCCGAAACACAATTTGAAATGTACAATTACAGAGATTACAGGATTTGGGCTCCGAGAGCCAAACACACTATTCTCGAGCTAGAAGCCCAACCTTACGATATACAAAATTCAACAAAGGGGCAGAAGGCCCCAATCAGGCCCTGGAGCACTAGCTCCTCTTTACACAGAAAAGCCTCCTCGAGCATACAAAAGGCAAATTCCAAAAGAGCAATCGGCTCTCAAAGTTTAGGCCAATTACGGGCCACACCAAACTCCACCTTCAAGTTGTCCTCACTGGACATAGACACAGGGGTAAAATACCCAACCTACAGAGGTCTATTAAATGAAAAGAAGGTTGATTACATGACCTCTAAAATAACAATTTGAGAGGAGGCGAACTTGCACTCCTGATGCACTTTGTTTAATACCTACTTGGCACTAGGCCGTTAATACAAGGGCTAATCCCATACTAAAGAGGTGACTTAACAAGAAACAATTTACATTACGTCAAGGAAGAACAGGTTGTGAAAACTAAGTTCACCTCAAAACAATATGAGTGGGAGCTCGAGAGGGTTAGCACTCTCTATCCCAATATGCAGCTTTAAAAGAGAATAGATGAAAAGATTGGTTACATTTTAGGAAAAGGTTACTTAGTGGAAACGCTTCGAACCCGCCCCGAGAGTTAAACTGCCGACCTAGCAAGAAAAGAAGTTATTAAGAGGCCATTACCTGGTGTTGAACAGCTGGAGAAGAAAGAGGCGCTTCCCGCCCCCTGCTATGTACTTTACACACTGAAAGATGGAACAGAAGTGGCACGGAGACCCAAAAATCAGCAGTTTATATCCTCTCGCGGAAGGTTCGAGGCGTTAGGGGAATGAAAACACCCTCCCACAAACTCTTTCTTGGGTAGGATACAGCAACATATTCAAGTTAGGGGAAAATACATCAGATTGGGCAGAAAATTAATTAAAGAAATTCGGGATTGGCTAAATACAAAACAAGGGGAAAGAGAGGGGTATACAGCCAACTTAAACGATAACCGAAAGAAATTTAACCAGAAACAAACTTTTGAAATAAAATTTTCTCCAAAAAAATAGTTCTTTCACTCCGCACTAGGGTGTACTATTGTTGATCTGCAGTAGTGTCCTCTAGAAGAGAAAGTTCACACTTCTTACTACAAGCAAAACAAAAATACGTCGAAAATGACACAGTTCAAAAAATCTAAAATTTCCGGGTAGTGACATCTTCTGAGAAACTTGAAAATTAATACCGCCAATAAAGTTCAGACTTCCTCCAGCAGAGGAGTTTCAACTGGCGCACATTTTAAATTAGCGGCGTGGAGGTGTACCGCCTGGTACATAAATATTGTCAAAAAATTATTGAAAAGTCACTGAAGTGACTGAAGCACCATGAAATATCGGCGAAATAATGTTTAAATATTGCCAAAAAATTATTGAAAAGTCACTGAAGTGACTGAAGCACCATGAAATATCGGCGAAATAATGTTTAAATATTGCCAAAAAATTATTGAAAAGTCACTGAAGTGACTGAAGCACCATGAAATATCGGCGAAATAATGTTTAAATATTGCCAAAAAATTATTGAAAAGTCACTGAAGTGACTGAAGCACCATGAAATATCGGCGAAATAATGTTTAAATATTGCCAAAAAAATTATTGAAAAGTCACTGAAGTGACTGAAGCACCATGAAATATCGGCGAAATAATGTTTAAATATTGCCAAAAATTATTGAAAAGTCACTGAAGTGACTGAAGCACCATGAAATATCGGCGAAATAATGTGGAAATATCAAGAATATTAACTGAGTACCACTCAAATAACAACTAGACATCATTAAAATAACATTAGAGTTTCATTGTATATCCTAAAAAAATTCATATATTTATGATCTTTGCTTTCTTTGTTTTCTCAAGTCTTCATTGTGTAATAACGAAAACAACATAAGTAAGTTCCATAAATATGGTTCAAGAATCACCATACAGCTATATATCGACTCAAAATAAAACCGAAAATAAAATATTCTTTATACTAGGTAAGCTAATTTGGTCATAAAACCATCTGAAAAATAAATAAATAGGAGTAGCCTATCATAACATACGTGTGCAAACAAGCTAATCAAACATCTAGGAATGCAATACTTCCATTCGTAAATAAACATCTTTCTGCGATATTAAAACAGAAAATGGTATCGGAAATTTACCTGTCCTCAAGCAGTAGTCATTTTAGTCATGAAGACGTTTCCTCCCTCTAAACCTGCGTTCGACAGAACTTCAACTTAGGCTTAGCTTATTATGTGAGATTCAACTGAAAAAATAAATATATGTTGACTTCCAATCGCGAATGCCTTGTTTTAGGATATATTTTTGATGACCGTATACCATAAGTAGCCTGTAAGTTCATTAACCTCTTACAATCGTATGCATGTGCCACATAACCCGACTTCGTATACTGCTACGTAATTCACACGACGAAAACATCAACTATAACGTAACATTAGCATTATGTCGCTTAAATATTACCAACTGCTCCAATCTATTCGTATTTCACAAAATACGCATTCTGCCAATAACAATTCCTCATTACTTATACACTTCCCTATCTCCATTCTTTTAGCTTATAATCTCTAAAGATTATCGATCATAACAACGATTCCACCTAACAAAATCATTCGTTGCTCTAACTGTAGTGCAGTATACGTATAATCCATTCACATATTCTCATCATCTATCATGGGTTTACGGCATTCCGTAACACAAGCAATCACATATTCTCAGCAAAACAATGCGAGTGTTAATATTTCAGGTTCTACTTACTTACTTTTGGTGTCAAGTTATCGTCAAGTGAAATTCTATTAATCTAGAAGACGGTCTAATACCATTCTGCATTGGACTGGAGTTGAATTACCCAGTGAAAGGCATAAGTCTTCAGAATTACATCGATAACGTCGGTTTTCAAAGCTTCACATAAAATAAACAAGCACTCCTACTCGTTGATTATAGATTTGAAACGTCAAAGACTACCTAACTCCGTATCTTAAATAAGCTATAAGGATTCCTTTTTAATGACCCTACTCATAGAATTTTATCTTGAAGAATTAAACATTAACCATATTGCAATCATATATTAAATTAAATATTTACTATCGTTCATTCAAATATACGTAATTTTAACTACGAAAAATTTAAATATAAGGAACTCGACTTATCTTGCTTTCGTTATTCGACTGGGATGGTCTTCATTCTGGATCTCCCTTGGCTCCCGACTCGACTTGCGGTTCACGTCATCGTTGGTTACTGGTGACTGGCCTCGGGTGTGGGTGATGACGGCTGGCAAGGGCTCCCACCGGATTGTGATCCCATTCTTCTGGTTTAGCTAGCCATCGTATCTCCGTCGATTACGTGCGGTAAAAACATAATGAAGGATAGCATTAGGGAATAAATAATTTTGAATATATATTTTAGCTATCTAGTAAGTTATTCGTGAAGATGCAATATTTAGCCCAAATACTTTAGGTATTTCTTGTTTGTCGCTAGCTTAAAGAATAAGCTGCCGATCTCTAAATCTTCTTTAAGATTTCGGCTATGAGTTCGTGTTGGCAAATCTTATGGGCGATTCACTTCTTTCACGCCCGATGCTTTTACTTCGTACTTTATGGCTTATTTACCGCCGTAATTATACTATTAGCAGATTTCTTCTGTAAATTCAATCTCTTCTTTTCTTGAATATCAATTCTTGCTCACAATCTCGTTCCGATGATCAATACGATTTTTTTTAAAGTGTGTCGTCTTTTTTTTACTCGGGACAACAATCTGATTCTTTTAACACGGCCATTTGGATTGCTAAGGTCCGATCGTCGCAATATCAACTCACGGCCTACTTGATTAGTTATATCTGCATTTTCTCTTTCATTATGTAACCTCCGTCATTTTTATCGCGATGCATGGCAAGTATTAGGGATGCAACTCCCGATCATGACGCAAATCGGGCAATGAAATGGTACATTTTACTTCCCCGTCAAAAGGTAAATAAATGTACTGCTCGCAGTATATTTATTTCGTTTCTACTTCTGTATAAAAATGGAGCTTTCGTTGACCCCTTTGTTTCAGATCGTCCCACATAAACTTAATAACGCGTTTTCCTTAAAATATACATTCTATTCCTGATCTTCTTCATAATACAATTTTAGACTAGATGCGTTATATACATTTCTGTAGGTTCCATTTAAGTTCTCGACTACATATGCGTTGTTGCCTAACGCTTTCCTTATTACGTATGGACCATCATACAAATGAACAAATCTAGCGAATATTCGTTCTGACACATTGAAATTAGGTGCTTTTCGAATCAATACTTTATCATTAGTCTTAAAGGGTAGATGTAACTTTTTATTCTGGACTCTTTTTAACCGTTTATTTGCTTGCTCTACGAGTTTGGCTGTAACCATCTGGTTAATCTCGACGCTACTGGGGTTGGGTTCATCATTTTCCCCTATAACTTTATCCCAAGGTCTTTGTGGTTGTTCATTCAAGTGTATCATACTGTGACCGTTCGTGGACGCCGTGGTTTGTAGATAACCATGAACTATCAAATTATTTGCCGACTAGTATTCAGAAGGTTCGCATGATACTCCACTCAGGGCATGGCCCTTCGAAGAGTATTCGGTCACATTCAGATAACGACGACTGAGCCATAGATACTGCCAATCATAAAATGTAAATTCTACACTAAGGCAAAGTTTCAAATAAATCGCAACAGAAATTGGAAGGATCACATTTTAATAAAAAAAATCAATTAATTGAATATGAACAACTGAAATGAACAACGTAAAATAAATCATATGCATTCATTAATATTAAATAAGGACCGAGTCCATCTTGCATTGTCCATCATAAACCGGAAATAATTATTTAACACAAATTCACAGAAATGTAGAATCTTATGGATATACCAAAGTCTATCGGGTCACATTATATCATTCACTCGCCGTCGCAAATGTTAATTGTACCTGTCTACTCCGCCTTGCCTTTCATAGTTATCATTGTTCCTATCTGACTAACTAATTATCGGTTAACTTGAACCCCCCAACAGATTTCAGCATTTATAAATGATCACACATGGCAACACAATACACATAAATGAGTAAAATGCACGTCGTTTCCACCCATCGAGCTGCTGGGCTGCACCTGAAATGAATCTTTATCTACTGGCATGAAAATATAAGTTGGTGCCGTCTGGACTGCGTCGAGATCTGCCTTCACCGTCAGCTGAAATGCTACTACAGCATGAATCTACTATAAGCATCTACTACATGTACATCGATCGTAATAGGTGACTCTGATCTTAAACATAACTATCACTGAATTGCATTTTAAGACCCTAATCGTGCGCATATTCCAACATTTCATTACTTGCAACTACGAATCTTAATTTATTAATTCATGTACTTGATGACTCTCTTCAATACCAATGCCTAACGCTGGACTAGCTTGTCAATCATCTCACAAAATATGCGGCGGAAATTCTATTAACAACACCATTAACAACTTAACACGTCTCGAAACTCAATATAATTCGACACGCAAACCATAAAAATCAACCTAAATTATCTCGTGTCCGCCACGCTTTATGACGACCCTACGCTCGTCATCTCATTGTATACCGCACAAAATCATCACATCCTAACTGCACAAGCAATATTAAGGAAGAGTCTTATTAACATTATACATGAATATTACCTAATACACCTTAATGAACATCCATATCACATCATGGAATTATACCAAGATCACGCACCAATATTTCACACACACTGTCACACTGCAACTTACCTGTAGTAAATGATATTATTTTTGTTTCACAGCGATAAATAATACGGACACAACGCAGTAAAACGTCTCATCCACGGTAATTGACGGCATACAATATTTACCCACGTATGATCAATCGCAACCCGACAAATACAACCGAAAATCTGTTAGGTCGTTCAAGTTAACACCCCCTTGTCCCCTACGTGACATTGACAAAAAGACTAACGCTACTAAAGCATTCTAGGAAAGCAAAAGATAGACAAGTACAATAACTTATCTGGCTTCTTCATGGTAATTCCGCAGCGGTTTAATCATCATTTTTGTAATTCCGTCCATTCCGGCAGAGGCCCGAGTCCGCCAGGGCACTATATTGGTTTAGCACTTCATGTTGTTCATTAACATTCCCTGGTCAAATAGTGATTTAACATCTCCGGCCGCCACCTGAAACTTGTACAATATAATTAGGAATACAATTTCACACTAATTGTATCTTCACTATTCCAGTTTGATACTGGCCTGAGGAAACATATAATTCGAGGTTTGCAAATGATTTTGGCTATTATATAACTTATATCTGGGCTTATTCTTTATGTTTATCAATTACAGAACCAGATCTTTAAGCTTGCTTCAATTATCTTCCTTCATACAGTAATCGGTAAGTAAAACACGAACTCCTTCCATTATTATTTACAATAATAAAAAGTTGCTTTCCATAAGCAGAGAAATCCTATGCTAGCTATACATGTGTTTTTGACATTTGAGGAACTGAATAACAACTCTAACCTTCATCATAGAAGTTGCTAAAGGAAAACACACACTATTGTTCTTCTTCTTACTATGAAACACGTCAGCACGGGCCCATTAGATGATTTGCCATATGAAGTTTCATGCTAATCCATGGCCCCCTTTACAACTTCAAACTAGATATCATGTCTAGCCACATTCTTCTCAGCTGATGCTGACATTGTACTGAGCTCTTGCTTGTAGATAAAGCTGATCTTGACGTAATTCGACATATACCACGGGGTCTTGAGTTCGATCCACCGGCTCTCATCCATTATGTCTATTCTACACTTACGAGTTGTATCGGTTCTTTTATAAATATGCGCGTAAGCCGCACATTGACACGTTACACCTTTTTCCAAGTCATTGATACACATTTCATTTCACTTATGACTTTCAATGACCGGCCGACATATTGCTACAGGTCATTGAAAGGTCATATTCCCCCTCTACTTGGAGAAGAAATTTCGAACATGGGGAGAAATTTCTTATTATATCAGTCTTTGACTGGCTAAATCCTTCCTTTCTTAAAATATCAATACTTCCAAGCCTCATTTCCGAACAACTCGTGCTTATCACTCAGATCAAAACCCGTGTATTCATTTGCTACGTCTCATCATTCATCTTCAGAAGTATGCATTGGTATCAGCTTTATGAACATCTACTTCCTCGCTCGTGAGATCGTTTCCACTCAAGGTATCGTCTGTTATATCGTCCTCAAAAACGAGATTGGCTTCTTCATCATCATCAGTAACAGGGAAATAATATTGTCTTAAATTTGCATCCATTACCAAAAATGGATGTTCGAATGTAACTTTGCCAATCTCAACTGGAAGGAACGTCTGCATCTTACAATTGGCAACCTTATCTGGAATAATCCCTCTTATCTTTATGTTGGCTACTGGCATTATGGGGACTCGTGCTCTGCGTTGGAGTTCTGTTAATAATACCTTTGAAATAATACTAATACTGGCGCCTGTATCCAACAACGAGTAAATTTTAATACTTAATATTGTGACCCATATGACCAGAAGTCCTCTTTTAATTTCAGATTCGCCCAATTGGCGGTCTTCCAACAACTCTTCGGGTTCAAATTCCCAAGATTCTATGTTTCCAATCACCCCTTTACGTTGCTCATTCAGTTGCTGCTTGAAATCTATCTTATTCTCCTTAAATTCTAATTTGGCGTCTTTTTTTTCACCCCATTCCTCTCGTGGGAGTTATCATCAAATGAGGTTGCATTAGGATTGAGCATCCGGTCTGCAGCATCCTTTCTTTGTTGCCGCTGATACTCGAGACTCGACGCACCAATGCAATCTGCGTTCATCTCTTGACTCCTTATCGCTTCTTCCCAACGTTTAGTCTCTTGTTGGCGTTTTAATTCTTCTACATATTTCCTCTTTTCTTGGTCAACGTCTCCTTCTCGATTTTCACTTCTATATCCTATCCTTCCTTGACTTCTATTCCTCCGGTACGGCCATCTATCTCGTTGGTAACCCCAACGTGTTCCTCTTCTAAACCGTGGATATCTTCCATTACCATTCTGACATGATGTCCATCTCCGGTCGCGTTGGTTGTCTTCTGAATTATCATGTCTCTCCTGCTTCTCTCTCCTCATGCAGTAGCATTGATTATTCCCCCGACATTCATTTTCCTGTTCCACTGTTGTTGCGACGTTTACCACTGGATCTACATGCCTTATTATTCTATTTCCGACTTGCGTGTTTGTGCTGTCAAGCTGCCTCAAAATTGCCTCTGCTTGCACCGCGGACTGTACGTTCGCTGTTGTCATCAACCGTTGAACATCAGATGGAAATTGTTTAATTATGGCTCGCACCATTTCGAGTTCCGTTGGGGGTGAGTCAAGCTCTTTCAAACGGTGAAACTGCGTGGTAAAATAGTCCGAGAAACAACTCGGTCCGCTGAGAGAATATTTTTTTGAATACAGCTCCAATCTGACATTTTGTTGAACGTCAATTCCCCAAAAACGTTCTAAGAACGCGCTCTTAAATCCGGCGTAGTCTTCAAAAATGTACCTGAACGCTTTGTACCATATCAGTGGTGCTCCGTCCAAATGTCGTTCCACTGCCTTTAATTGCCTCTCCGGCATTATTTTTGCCTCGCGGAAATACTCTTCGATTTCTCGAATGAACCCTCGAGGAGTCATCCCCGACTTTATATTTCCGGTGAACTTTTTTGGTCTATCTTCGTTTGTGCGTATTACATTTATTATTTGGGTTCCGTTCGCCGTATGCGCAACACTATTCTCACTACTGTCAGTGTTATATACCGGTATTTCAAACTGATAGTCTAGCTCAGTTTTCCTTTCATTATCGACCGATGACTGTTTCTCCAAAGTCGTCAACACAAGTTTCTTGGTTGTTTCAGAATCAATCCTCATATTCTGGATGTTCTTCTGTACCTTTTCCAACTCGTCACTTAATTTCTTTATCTGCTGATCCGTTTGGGTCCTGTTTCTATCTGTCTCATCAATAATGGACTGAAATTTACTATTAATGTGTTCTTTCGCCGTATCCATCTCCTCATGAACTCCTCTATTGATTTCTTCAATATTTTCAGTCACTTTCCTAAACTTATCGTCCCAACTAGTATCCGATTCGATAATTTTCCCTTGCATAATAATTACTTCTTCTTTTAATTCATTAATATCACGGTCAACTTGTGTTTGAATATCGTTCACGTTGACCTTCAATTCAGCTTGAAGTTCGGTGAACCTCTCGTTAATCTCTTTTCTATTCTCATTTATTGCTACTATCACCTCACTTCTCAAGCTTTTCATGTCCTCCTGTATGTCCGCCTGTATTTCGGCTATTCGCGACCCTAGTGCTGATATTTCTTCCTGCATCACCCTTGAGTTCTGCATGACTAATTCTGAAACAACACGCTGATTCTCTTTAATCTCTCTACTGGTCTCCTCCTGCCTTTCTCGTATTTCTCTTCGCATCTCATTTGCCACTGCTTCCTGTGACTCTCTAACCTCCTTTCCCATTTCAATAGCTGCAATTTCCTGTGACTCTCTAATTTCTTTTCGCATTTCGCTCGCCGACATTTCCTGCGATTCTCTAATTTCTTTTAATGCGACTCCCTGCGACTCTCTAATTTCTTTCCGCATTTCATTAACGGTCGTTTCCTGGGATTCCTGCACTTTCGTCAATCTACCCGCTAACTCTTCCAGCAGTAACTTTACTTGCGCTAATGACGCCATTACTAATAACACTGATATTCAAGCAGTAAATGTCTTTATCCTACGTTCCTCAAATATCACCTAACCTATCACTATTGCTTTAGCAGCCACAAAATTCACTGATTAAGCCCTGACGAACCCAAGCTCATACCGAAATGACCGAATAATTACCATACTCACATGAATGAACGAATAATCTGACCCTGATTAATTTATCCTTCCAACTTCCCATTGCCAAACTAAGTCTTTACCATCATCGCTCCGTTGCCTACTATACGCATCATCATCGAGCGGACAAAATACATCATTATTTTCGTTCAATGCCTCGCGATTGACAATCAAAATATAATATATTAACCTGCTCACTCGTCAATACTCAGCCCAACGGTGGGCGACCAAAAACACTAATTCACTATGTGACCGTTCGTGGACGCCGTGGTTTGTAGATAACCATGAACTATCAAATTATTTGCCGACTAGTATTCAGAAGGTTCGCATGATACTCCACTCAGGGCATGGCCCTTCGAAGAGTATTCGGTCACATTCAGATAACGACGACTGAGCCATAGATACTGCCAATCATAAAATGTAAATTCTACACTAAGGCAAAGTTTCAAATAAATCGCAACAGAAATTGGAAGGATCACATTTTAATAAAAAAAAATCAATTAATTGAATATGAACAACTGAAATGAACAACGTAAAATAAATCATATGCATTCATTAATATTAAATAAGGACCGAGTCCATCTTGCATTGTCCATCATAAACCGGAAATAATTATTTAACACAAATTCACAGAAATGTAGAATCTTATGGATATACCAAAGTCTATCGGGTCACATTATATCATTCACTCGCCGT
>NW_027130077.1:140000-145000 GCF_040414725.1 Anabrus simplex
TATTAAATTAACCTCCATTCGAGTCACCACAGTAGATTGGGCTTAGCCCCTGTATCACTGGGCCGGGAGCCCCGTTAGGATTTTATTCTTCAATATCTAGGAGTATACGCGTCCATTCATTTTGTGTTCGGGCCATTAATTTAACCCGTTATTCTTATTCCACAAAGGTCCAGTAGGTTGGCTATTAGATACCCCTGCGTACTAACTTTTGTTAATTGTAAATTGTGCCTGGAGAGGCCAGATATTGTAAGGGGTTGTGTAAGTTTGCCCTTAGCGAGCTGTAAGTGATTAGTTAAAGTTGGAGAACAGGTAAGCTCTTTTACCGTGTTTCCTAAATTCAACTGCAATATTGAGGTGCTTCTCTGGAAGGCTGTGAAGTTGTTGGAGCAAAGTGCTCTTAAATTGTCTAAACATAAGAGAGTTTGCAAAATTTTGTAAACCGGATCTGGTATCTCAGAATTTGTAAACTAAGAGCTTGAAGCCCCGATCTGTAAAATTCCCTAATCTGGGGTTTTCCAGTTATTGTTTCAAGATGGCTATTTGTACCTGTCACTTTATTAGTTCACCAAGTGAAAAGTGTGTTAAGTTTGAGATTCTAAAAGAAATGTAACCTATGTTAAAGTTTTAAGTTAATTTTTGGTATAGTAGTTAGACCCATTCCACCCAGCACCTTCTTTCACCTCTTTCTGCTCCAAGGATTTCTCCGTCACAATAATAATAATAGTTCCGAGGTTATGGTGGAACAGCAGGGAGTAGGCAATGTGTAATGAGACGACGCAGACTAGTAGACGGGGCAATTGCATGATGGACTGGGTTCCAGCTCAGCGATTCGCCACGCAAAGAATGTGAAGGAACACATTGCGATAGAGGTTTAGGTGGGTATGTCATCTGACCCACGGCTGTGGCTGATAGCGGCATCATGGGTGGAAGGGGTTCCCTCATTACCAGGGGATGCCGTGATCAGCCAGTTGCTTTCCTTTTTGCTTTTGTTTTTAGATGTATGCAGTATAACTTTAGATTTAGCGAAGGGTGGTGCAGCTTACGGTCCGGCTTTCCGCCTCTACTGCGACACCAAGTTAGAGTAGTGAAGAGTGGTGCTGCTTACGGTCTGGTTAACCGCCTCTGCAGCGCCTCCAAATTAGTTAGAGTACTGGAGTTAGTGGTTTTATAGTAGATATGGTTTGTTTAGTGTACGGTGGCGTTGCCCATGGCATGGTTATCCGCCTGTGTGACGCCACTAAATTAGAAGGGTATGTGGTTGGTAGTTTAAGGGGCGTAGATTAGTGATTGTTTGTCTAAAGTTTTGTTTTTTTTGTTTCTGTGTATTTATTGCCTGTAATGTATTGCACCCTTGTCGCGTGACAAGGGTCCTAAAGTTCTCCTTCCCCCTCCCCTTCTTCTTCTTCTGCTTTGTTACTAATATTATTAATGAATTTGTTTCCGTTCCCCTTTGATTGTGGTAACGGTCCGACATAGTCCATAGGCATTCCATGGGTCGAGACGGTTGATGCTATGACAATAGCCCAAGCTTAGTGGACAAGGTGGGCTTACTAAGCAAGCAAGATTTAAAATCATCCACCATTTCCCTAATTTCACAGCCCACACCCTTCCAAATAAACATCTCTCGGATCGTACGTTAACTTCTCTAGTTTTCTTTTCTTTTCTTTTCTTTTCTTTTCTTTTCTTTTCTTTTCTTTTCTTTTCTCTGTAAGGATGACTGAAGAACAAGAAGAGAATGCTATACAGGAGGGTCAAAAATTCTCCTTTCTCCTCCTCTCTTACCCCTCTTCTTCTTATTCCTTATCAACACCTACTTCTTAAGGAAGATTGAAGAATAAGAAGGATTTAGCGGGTCTTAAAATTCCCTTCTCCTTCTCTTCGTTTTATCTTTTAATTCCTCCTAGCATGTATCCCGCGAGCGTGCAGTTTCCGCATTGCAGGGATAGTATTTACAGTGTTGATGACGATTCGTACGGTGATGATGATGATGGCAAAAGTGCTCTATTTTTTTGTTCGTTACCTTATTCAGTAAAGAGAGAAAATAAAATATTCTCAAATTTTAGTATATTTACTTGATCCTAATAAGTCGGTTCACCAGCCCCCTCCCTTTCGACCCAATGCGCATCTCCCCAGTCTGCTCCACGGAAATCACAGTACAACTAAAACAAAATAATAATCATAATAATAAAGATAATTCCGAAGCACAATTCGCGGCGAATAATTCTGTTTTAAATTTGCACTAAACTAAGTTTAAAAAATCGTCGTTCGTATGGTTCTTCTTCTCTTCTTGTAATTCTTTGTAATTTCTCTTTTCCTCTTCTTCTTAAGGAGGACTGAACAAGTAGAGAAAATATACAGGAGGGTCTTAAAACATTCATTCCTCCATGTCGTTATCTCTTCTTCTTCTTCTTCTTCTTCTTCTTCTTCTTCTACATTTTCCTTAACATCATCATACTACTTTTTAGAAAGATTGAAGAAGAAGAGAAAATATACAGGAGTGTCTTAAAATTCTGCTTCCACCTTGTCTTTCTCTTCTTCTCCGTTAACGTCTTCTTAAGGAAGATAGGAGAACAAGAAGAGAAAATAAACAGGAGGGTCTTAAAACGTTCCTTCCTCCTTGCCGTTTTCTCTTCTTATTCTTCTTATTCTTTCTCTACAACATCATCATATTACTTATTAGGAAGATTGGAGAGGAAGAGAAAATATACAAGAGGGTCTTAAAAATCTGCTTAAACCTTGTCTTTTTCTCTTCTTCTTCTTCGTTACCTTCTTCTTTACAAAGACTGAAGAACAAGAAGAGATAATATAGAGGGGTGGTCCAAAAGTATTCCTATTGTTTTTTCTTCTTCTTCCCCTTCTTCTACTTGAGGAACGTTGAAGAACAAGAAGAGAAAAATATACAGGAAGTTCTTACAATTCTGCTTCCTCCTAGTTTTCTCTTCTTCTTCTTCTTCTTCATTTTCTTCTCCTGCTTATGATGATTATTATTCCTTAACATCTTCTCAGGAAAGATTGGAAAAGAAGAAGAGAAAACATAGAGGATGGTCTTTTAAATGGTCCTTCCTCTTCCTCTTCTACTTTCCTTCTGCTCCTTCGTTATCTTCTTTTCTTTTCTCCTTACGGAAGACTGAAGAACAAGAAGAGAATGCTATACAGGAGGGTCATTAGTTCTCCTTCCTCCTCCTCTCTTACCCTTCTTATTCCTTATCTACACCTACTTCTTAAGGAAGATTAAAGCATAAGAAGGAATTACCGGGTCTTAAAATTCCCTTCTCCTTCTTCTCTTCGTTTTGTCTTTTAATTCCTCCTTTCATGTATCCCGCGAGCGTGCAGTTTCCGCATTGCAGAGATAGTATTTACAGTGTTGATGGCGATTCGTACGGTGATGACGATGATAATGGCAAAAATGCTATATTTTTTGTTCGTTACCTTATTCAGTAAAGAGAGAAAATGAAACATTCTCAAATTTAGATAAATTTACTTGATCCTAATAAGTCGGTTCGCCAGCATCCCCCCCCCCCCTTCGACCGAAAGCGCATCTCCCCAATCTGCTCCACGGAAATCACAGTACAACTAAAACAAAATAATAATCATAATAATAAAGATAATTCCGACGCACAATTCGCGGCGAAGGATTCTCTTTAAAATTTGCATAAAACTAAGTTTTAGAGATTTTCTTCTCGAGTAAATACATTCAGATTAATTTTATAACCTGTAATTATGAAATACACATTATACATGAGAATGTCACATTAACTAAAGTTTTTGTTGCCATGCACAACACTGAAAATATCTCCCCATGCAATAAATCTTGACTACTAATAATGAATCATTCACTCACTCACCCTAGCTGGCAGCATTTCAGCCGATCACGTTGCCGACGACGGAAGCTATACTTCCTCGGCCAGCGCGGCTCTCCTCCCGGCCAGCAGCCTCGCGGAGCATGTCAGCCCGACCATTCCAGCCATCAGCTTATCCGCGATGGCAGCTGCCCTGGCCGTCAGAGCTGCCCGACCGGCGCGGAAGCTTCTCGACGTCGTTCCACGTAATGACAGTCACCCAAGCCTCGGCCTACGACCACAAACACTATTATTAATAAATTTAGTAATCATACTGATGACATAAATGAATCCGAGTAATTCATACATATAATAAAAAATAATTATAATAATAATAATAATAATAATAATAATAACAACAACAATAATAAAATAATCATCACCATGACAAAACTCTCACTTATAATTACCGGTAAATTGGATTGCCCCGTCGGATACGCACTCACGGCTACGATAAGATAGGCAGGGCTACTCCCGCCGTTTTCACCCACTCAGGTCCCTGCAGATCAACCGAGCTACACCCGGGCCCCGAATGCTACTCAGTGGTTAGCTCCACGCCAGGCCACCTTTGCACCCGAAATGAAGGTTGTAGTATTTTGTTTACCGCGCTTTGAGCGATTACAGCCGTCGCGTACCTTAAGAGAGTCCCATCTACTCCCGCCGTATACACGCGATCGGGTACCTAAAGAGAGTCCAGGTTACTCCCGCCGTTTACCCGCGCCTGGCCACATTAAGATAGGCAGGGCTACGCATTGAGCGATTACAGACCCCGCGTACCTTAAGAGAGTCCCATCTACTCCCGCCGTTTACCCGCGATCGGGTACCTTAAGAGAGTCCAGGTTACTCCCGCCGTTTACCCGCGCCTGGCCACATTAAGATAGGCAGGGCTATGCTATGATCGATTATAGCTGCCGGGTACCTTAAGAGAGTCCAGGTTACTCCCGCCGTTTACCCGCGCCTGGCCACATTACGATAGGCAGGGCTACGCATTGAGCGATTACAGCCCCCGCGTACCTTAAGAGAGTCCCATCTACTCCCGCCGTTTACCCGCGATCGGGTACCTTAAGAGAGTCCAGGCTACTCCCGCCGTTTACCCGCGCCTGGCCACATTAAGATAGGCAGGGCTACTCATGCCGTTTACCCGCGCCTGGCCACATTAAG
>NW_027130077.1:152500-162500 GCF_040414725.1 Anabrus simplex
GATCCCGCGCACCGGTCCGAAGACCTCACTAAATCATTCAATCGGTAGTAGCGACGGGCGGTGTGTACAAAGGGCAGGGACGTAATCAACGCGAGCTTATGACTCGCGCTTACTGGGAATTCCTCGTTCATGGGGAACAATTGCAAGCCCCAATCCCTAGCACGAAGGAGGTTCAACGGGTTGCCCGGTCCTTTCGGACTAGGAGGACACGCTGATTCCTTCAGTGTAGCGCGCGTGCGGCCCAGAACATCTAAGGGCATCACAGACCTGTTATTGCTCAATCTCGTGCGGCTAGAAGCCGCCTGTCCCTCTAAGAAGATGTGTTGTCGCCGGTAGCACGAACGGATACCGGATGCGACTATTTAGCAGGCTAGAGTCTCGTTCGTTATCGGAATTAACCAGACAAATCGCTCCACCAACTAAGAACGGCCATGCACCACCACCCACCGAATCAAGAAAGAGCTCTCAATCTGTCAATCCTTCCGGTGTCCGGGCCTGGTGAGGTTTCCCGTGTTGAGTCAAATTAAGCCGCAGGCTCCACTCCTGGTGGTGCCCTTCCGTCAATTCCTTTAAGTTTCAGCTTTGCAACCATACTTCCCCCGGAACCCAAAAGCTTTGGTTTCCCGGGAGCTGCCCGCCGAGTCATCGGAGGAACTTCGGCGGATCGCTAGCTGGCATCGTTTATGGTTAGAACTAGGGCGGTATCTGATCGCCTTCGAACCTCTAACTTTCGTTCTTGATTAATGAAAACATACTTGGCAAATGCTTTCGCTTCGGTCCGTCTTGCGACGATCCAAGAATTTCACCTCTAACGTCGCAATACGAATGCCCCCGCCTGTCCCTATTAATCATTACCTCGGGTTCCGAAAACCAACAAAATAGAACCGAGGTCCTATTCCATTATTCCATGCACACAGTATTCAGGCGCAGCCGGCCTGCTTTAAGCACTCTAATTTGTTCAAAGTAAACGTGCCGGCCCACCTCGACACTCAATGAAGAGCACCGCGGTAGGATTTCATCGGGGTCCGCCTACGGCGCGCAGGAACCGCACGCGGATAACCACGGCGGCCGCGCGCTTTCGACTCGCCACCACCGGCAGGACGTCCCACGAACCATGCCAGTTAGACACCGACGAGCGATGAACCGACAGCGTGGGACACAAATCCAACTACGAGCTTTTTAACCGCAACAACTTTAATATACGCTATTGGAGCTGGAATTACCGCGGCTGCTGGCACCAGACTTGCCCTCCAATGGATACTCGTTAAAGGATTTAAAGTGTACTCATTCCGATTACGGGGCCTCGGATGAGTCCCGTATCGTTATTTTTCGTCACTACCTCCCCGTGCCGGGAGTGGGTAATTTGCGCGCCTGCTGCCTTCCTTGGATGTGGTAGCCGTTTCTCAGGCTCCCTCTCCGGAATCGAACCCTGATTCCCCGTTACCCGTTACAACCATGGTAGGCGCAGAACCTACCATCGACAGTTGATAAGGCAGACATTTGAAAGATGCGTCGCCGGTACGAGGACCGTGCGATCAGCCCAAAGTTATTCAGAGTCACCAAGGCAAACGGACCGGACGAGCCGACCGATTGATTTTGATCTAATAAAAGCGTCCCTTCCACTTCTGGTCGGGACTCTGTTTGCATGTATTAGCTCTAGAATTACCACAGTTATCCAAGTAAAGTGGTACGATCTAAGGAACCATAACTGATTTAATGAGCCATTCGCGGTTTCACCTTAATTTGGCTTGCACTGAGACATGCATGGCTTAATCTTTGAGACAAGCATATGACTACTGGCAGGATCAACCAGGGAGCTGGCTGGCTCGAGAGCCGAAACCGAGCGTCGTAGCCCGCCGCCGACGAGTGCGGCCTGCGGGACACAGACTTGCTTTGCTCCGTTGGCCGACCGAGTGGCCGCCAACTAAAATTTCATAGGCCGCCGAGCACGGGCTCTCACCCGGCCGGACGGGCCTTCACTAGGGATCGGGTCCCTTCACCATCCATCGTCACATCTCCACTTCGACCGCTGCCGAGGTCGGCAGGACCGTACGAGAGGCGTACGATGCTACATTTTCACGCCCGAGCAAGGGCGAGCGGTTACCAACATTACTGAGCGCCGCATATGAGCATGAACACTGGGTGTGCAGAGGCTCGCAGCATTGCAGTCGCGGGCAGGCAAGCTGCCGCTCTCAGTGTATCGGGCGGCGAGTATCTCAGGGTACTAAGGGGGTCCGGCAGATCACAAAATGGCCTCCACAGCGCCAGCGCCCGGCCGCCGCTTCGACCAAACTGGGCAGTCCGCGTGCGGGTGCGACCCATATGGCGATGTGAAGTGGTATCGTAAATTACGATAACCATTCCAGGGTGATGTAATCCGGACGGGTGCACTGCGTGATGATGGATTTAATGCCAAATAGAAAGTAATTAAGAAGAGATTAGGGAAAAGGTCGCGACCGAAAGCTTTCTTCGCTTACGCTGCCTGAACTGTCAGCGTTAGGCCCAAGGTGTAAGCGTACGAATTGTAGAGCGTAAAAAGCTGTACAAAAATGTCCGCGACGGCATACATCTATTTCCAACCCTTTACCCCCTACAAGCGGCCATCCGGATAAAAAATGAGCACCTTCAAATTAAAAAGTTTTTCCGAGATAGTTCACGAATTTTCCAAACAAGATAAATCGTTCATCCTCCGTTAGAGCTGTATAGGGAAGACAACAACCTTTAAAGTACATTTGTGTGTGTGCGCGTGTGTGTGCGTGCGTGCGTGCGTGCGTGCGAACGTGTGTGTGTGCGCGCGCGCGCGCGCGTGCGTGTGTGTTAAGACAGACCGAGCAGACCAACAGCCAAGGTAATGACCACCAGACTTATTTTTCTGTAGCTACCTCCGCAGACTTACACGAGGGGAAGGTCCTTATTTCTAATTATGTAACCAACCTTTCCTGAAATGTAAATTTTCGTTCAGCTTTTGTAAAATTTCATAAAGTTTTCAACTGCAAACCGCGGATAGAGAGTGCTTCACCATCTCGAGTTCCCTTCAACTTAGTTTGAGGCGACTACGATTTTGTGACTGTTTTTCTTTCCTGTAATGTATTAAATTAACCTCCATTCGAGTCACCACAGTAGATTGGGCTTAGCCCCTGTATCACTGGGCCGGGAGCCCCGTTAGGATTTTATTCTTCAATATCTAGGAGTATACGCGTCCATTCATTTTGTGTTCGGGCCATTAATTTAACCCGTTATTCTTATTCCACAAAGGTCCAGTAGGTTGGCTATTAGATACCCCTGCGTACTAACTTTTGTTAATTGTAAATTGTGCCTGGAGAGGCCAGATATTGTAAGGGGTTGTGTAAGTTTGCCCTTAGCGAGCTGTAAGTGATTAGTTAAAGTTGGAGAACAGGTAAGCTCTTTTACCGTGTTTCCTAAATTCAACTGCAATATTGAGGTGCTTCTCTGGAAGGCTGTGAAGTTGTTGGAGCAAAGTGCTCTTAAATTGTCTAAACATAAGAGAGTTTGCAAAATTTTGTAAACCGGATCTGGTATCTCAGAATTTGTAAACTAAGAGCTTGAAGCCCCGATCTGTAAAATTCCCTAATCTGGGGTTTTCCAGTTATTGTTTCAAGATGGCTATTTGTACCTGTCACTTTATTAGTTCACCAAGTGAAAAGTGTGTTAAGTTTGAGATTCTAAAAGAAATGTAACCTATGTTAAAGTTTTAAGTTAATTTTTGGTATAGTAGTTAGACCCATTCCACCCAGCACCTTCTTTCACCTCTTTCTGCTCCAAGGATTTCTCCGTCACAATAATAATAATAGTTCCGAGGTTATGGTGGAACAGCAGGGAGTAGGCAATGTGTAATAAGACGACGCAGACTAGTAGACGGGGCAATTGCATGATGGTCTGGGTTCCAGCTCAGCGATTCGCCACGCAAAGAATGTGAAGGAACACATTGCGATAGAGGTTTAGGTGGGTATGTCATCTGACCCACGGCTGTGGCTGATAGCGGCATCATGGGTGGAAGGGGTTCCCTCATTACCAGGGGATGCCGTGATCAGCCAGTTGCTTTCCTTTTTGCTTTTGTTTTTAGATGTATGCAGTATAACTTTAGATTTAGCGAAGGGTGGTGCAGCTTACGGTCCGGCTTTCCGCCTCTACTGCGACACCAAGTTAGAGTAGTGAAGAGTGGTGCTGCTTACGGTCTGGTTAACCGCCTCTGCAGCGCCTCCAAATTAGTTAGAGTACTGGAGTTAGTGGTTTTATAGTAGATATGGTTTGTTTAGTGTAGGGTGGCGTTGCCCATGGCATGGTTATCCGCCTGTGTGACGCCACTAAATTAGAAGGGTATGTGGTTAGTAGTTTAAGGGGCGTAGATTAGTGATTGTTTGTCTAAAGTTTTGTTTTGTTGTTTCTGTGTATTTATTGCCTGTAATGTATTGCACCCTTGTCGCGTGACAAGGGTCCTAAAGTTCTCCTTCCCCCTCCCCTTCTTCTTCTTCTGCTTTGTTACTAATATTATTAATGAATTTGTTTCCGTTCCCCTTCGATTGTGGTAACGGTCCGACATAGTCCATAGGCATTCCATGGGGCAAGACGGTTAATGCTATAGCAATAGCCCAAGCTTAGTGGACAAGGTGGACTTACTAAGCAAGCAAGATTTAAAATCATTCACCATTTCCCTAATTTCACAGCCCACACCCTTCCAAATAAACATCCCTCGGATCGTATGTTAACTTCTCTAGTTTTCTTTTCTTTTCTTTTCTTTTCTTTTCTTTTCTTTTCTTTTCTCTGTAAGGACGACTGAAGAACAAGAAGAGAATGCTATACAGGAGGGTCATAAATTCTCCTTTCTCCTCCTCTCTTACCCCTCTTCTTCTTATTCCTTATCAACACCTACTTCTTAAGGAAGATTGAAGAATAAAAAGGATTTAGCGGGTCTTAAAATTCCCTTCTCCTTCTCTTCGTTTTATCTTTTAATTCCTCCTAGCATGTATCCCGCGAGCGTGCAGTTTCCGCATTGCAGGGATAGTATTTACAGTGTTGATGACGATTCGTACGGTGATGATGATGATGGCAAAAGTGCTCTATTTTTTTGTTCGTTACCTTATTCAGTAAAGAGAGAAAATAAAATATTCTCAAATTTTAGTAAATTTACTTGATCCTAATAAGTCGGTTCACCAGCCACCACCCCCCCCCCCCTTTCGAACCAATGCGCATCTCCCCAGTCTGCTCCGCGGAAATCACAGTACAACTAAAACAAAATAATAATCATAATAATAAAGATAATTCCGAAGCACAATTCGCGGCGAATAATTCTGTTTTAAATTTGCACTAAACGAAGTTTAAAAAATCGTCGTTCGTATGGTTCTTCTTCTCTTCTTGTAATTCTTTGTAATTTCTCTTTTCCTCTTCTTCTTAAGGAGGACTGAACAAGTAGAGAAAATATACAGGAGGGTCTTAAAACATTCATTCCTCCATGTCGTTATCTCTTCTTCTTCTTCTTCTTCTTCTTCTTCTACATTTTCCTTAACATCATCATACTACTTTTTAGGAAGTTTGAAGAAGAAGAGAAAATATACAGGAGTGTCTTAAAATTCTGCTTCCACCTTGTCTTTCTCTTCTTCTCCGTTAACGTCTTCTTAAGGAAGATAGGAGAACAAGAAGAGAAAATAAACAGGAGGGTCTTAAAACGTTCTTTCCTCCTTGCCGTTTTCTCTTCTTATTCTTCTTCTTCTTTCTCTACAACATCATCATATTACTTATTAGGAAGATTGGAGAGGAAGAGAAAATATACAGGAGGGTCTTAAAAATCTGCTTCCACCTTGTCTTTTTCTCTTCTTCTTCGTCACCTTCTTCTTTACAAAGACTGAAGAACAAGAAGAGATAATATAGAGGGGGGGTCCAAAAGTATTCCTATTATTTTCTTCTTCTTCTTCTCCTTCTTCTTCCCCTTCTTCTACTTGAGGAACGTTGAAGAACAAGAAGAGAAAAATATACAGGAAGTTCTTACAATTCTGCTTCCTCCTAGTTTTCTCTTCTTCTTCTTCTGCTTCTTCTTCTTCCTTTTCTTCTCCTGCTTATGATGATTATTATTCCTTAACATCTTCTCAGGAAAGATTGGAAAAGAAGAAGAGAAAACATAGAGGATGGTCTTTTAAATGGTCCTTCCTCTTCCTCTTCTTCTACTTTCCTTCTGCTCCTTCGTTATCTTCTTTTCTTTTCTCCTTAAGGAAGACTGAATAACAAGAAGAGAATGCTATACAGGAGGGTCATTAGTTCTCCTTCCTCCTCCTCTCTTACCCTTCTTATTCCTTATCTACACCTACTTCTTAAGGAAGATTAAAGAATAAGAAGGAATTACCGGGTCTTAAAATTCCCTTCTCCTTCTTCTCTTCGTTTTGTCTTTCAATTCCTCCTAGCATGTATCCCGCGAGCGTGCAGTTTCCGCATTGCAGAGATAGTATTTACAGTGTTGATGGCGATTCGTACGGTGATGACGATGATAATGGCAAAAATGCTCCATTTTTTGTTCATTACCTTCTTCAGTAAAGAGAGAAAATGAAACATTCTCAAATTTTAATAAATTTACTTGATAATAATAAGTCGGTTCGCCAGCATCCCCCCCCCCCTTCGACCGAAAGCGCATCTCCCCAATCTGCTCCACGGAAATCACAGTACAACTAAAACAAAATAATAATCATAATAATAAAGATAATTCCGACGCACAATTCGCGGCGAAGGATTCTCTTTAAAATTTGCATAAAACTAAGTTTTAAAAAATTTCTTCTCGAGTAAATACATTCAGATAAATTTTATAACCTGTAATTATGAAATACACATTATACATGAGAATGTCACATTAACTAAAGTAATTGTTGCCATGCACAACACTGAAAATATCTCCCCATGCAATAAATCTTGGCTACTAACAATGAATCATTCACTCACTCACCCTAGCTGGCAGCATTTCAGCCGATCACGTTGCCGACGACGGAAGCTGTACTTCCTCGGCCAGCGCGGCTCTCCTCCCGGCCAGCAGCCTCGCGGAGCATGTCAGCCCGACCATTCCAGCCATCAGCCTATGCGCGATGGCAGCTGCCCTGGCCGTCAGAGCTGCCCGACCGGCGCGGAAGCTTCTCGACGTCGTTCCACGTAATGACAGTCACCCAAGACTCGGCCTGCGACCACAAACACTATTATTAATAAATTTAGTAATCATACTGATGACATAAATGAATCCGAGTAATTCATGCATATAATATAAAATAATAATAATAATAATAATAATAATAATAATAATAATAATAATAATAACAACAATAAAATAATCATCACCATGACAAAACGCTCACTTTTAATTACCGGTAAATTGGCTTGCCCCGCCGGATGCGCACTCACGGCTACGATAAGATAGGCAGGGCTACTCCCGCCGTTTTCACCCACTCAGGTCCCTGCAGATCAACCGAGCTACACCCGGGCCCCGAATGCTACACAGTGGTTAGCCCTAAGCCAGGCCACCTTTGCACCCGAAATGAAGGTTGTAGTATTTTGTTTACCGCGCTTTGAGCGATTACAGCTGTCGCGTACCTTAAGAGAGGCCCATCTACTCCAGCTGTTTACACGCTATCGGGTACCTTAAGAGAGTCCAGGCTACTCCCGCCGTTTACCCGCGCCTGGCCACAATAAGATAGGCAGGGCTATGCTTTGAGCGATTACAGCTGCCGGGTACCTTAAGAGAGTCCAGGCTACTCCCGCCGTTTACCCGCGCCTGGCCACATTAAGATAGGCAGGGCTACGCATTGAGCGATTACAGCCGCCGCGTACCTTAAGAGAGTCCCATCTACTCCCGCCGTTTACCCGCGATCGGGTACCTTAAGAGAGTCCAGGTTACTCCCGCCGTTTACCCGCGCCTGGCTACATTAAGATAGGCAGGGCTACGCATTGAGCGATTACAGCCGCCGCGTACCTTAAGAGAGTCCCATCTACTCCCGCCGTTTACCCGCGCCTGGCCACATTAAGATAGGCAGGGCTATGCTTTGAGCGATTACAGCTGCCGGGTACCTTAAGAGAGTCCAGGTTACTCCCGCCGTTTACCCGCGCCTGGCCACATTAAGATAGGCAGCGCTACGCATTGAGCGATTACAGCCCCCGCGTACCTTAAGAGAGTCCCATCTACTCCCGCCGTTTACCCGCGATCGGGTACCTTAAGAGAGTCCAGGTTACTCCCGCCGTTTACCCGCGCCTGGCCACATTAAGATAGGCAGGGCTACGCATTGAGCGATTACAGACCCCGCGTACCTTAAGAGAGTCCCATCTACTCCCGCCGTTTACCCGCGATCGGGTACCTTAAGAGAGTCCAGGTTACTCCCGCCGTTTACCCGCGCCTGGCCACATTAAGATAGGCAGGGCTATGCTATGAGCGATTATAGCTGCCGGGTACCTTAAGAGAGTCCAGGCTACTCCCGCCGTTTACCCGCGCCTGGCCACAATAAGGTAGGCAGGGCTATGCTTTGAGCGATTACAGCTGCCGGGTACCTTAAGAGAGTCCAGGTTACTCCCGCCGTTTACCCGCGCCTGGCCACATTAAGATAGGCAGGGCTACGCATTGAGCGATTACAGACCCCGCGTACCTTAAGAGAGTCCCATCTACTCCCGCCGTTTACCCGCGATCGGGTACCTTAAGAGAGTCCAGGTTACTCCCGCCGTTTACCCGCGCCTGGCCACATTAAGATAGGCAGGGCTATGCTATGAGCGATTATAGCTGCCGGGTACCTTAAGAGAGTCCAGGCTACTCCCGCCGTTTACCCGCGCCTGGCCACAATAAGATAGGCAGGGCTATGCTTTGAGCGATTACAGCTGCCGGGTACCTTAAGAGAGTCCAGGTTACTCCCGCCGTTTACCCGCGCCTGGCCACATTAAGATAGGCAGGGCTACGCATTGAGCGATTACAGACCCCGCGTACCTTAAGAGAGTCCCATCTACTCCCGCCGTTTACCCGCGATCGGGTACCTTAAGAGAGTCCAGGTTACTCCCGCCGTTTACCCGCGCCTGGCCACATTAAGATAGGCAGGGCTATGCTATGAGCGATTATAGCTGCCGGGTACCTTAAGAGAGTCCCATCTACTCCCGCCGTTTACACGCGCTCGGGTACCTTAAGAGAGTCCAGGCTACTCCCGCCGTTTACCCGCGCCTGGCCACATTAAGACAGGCAGGGCTATGCTGTGAGCGATTACAGCTGCCGGGTACCTTAAGAGAGTCCCATCTACTCCCGCCGTTTACACGCGCCTGGCCAGAATAAGATTGGCAGGGCTACGCATTGAGCGATTACAGACCCCGCGTACCTTAAGAGAGTCCCATCTACTCCCGCCGTTTACCCGCGATCGGGTACCTTAAGAGAGTCCAGGTTACTCCCGCCGTTTACCCGCGCCTGGCCACATTAAGATAGGCAGGGCTACGCATTGAGCGATTACAGACCCCGCGTACCTTAAGAGAGTCCCATCTACTCCCGCCGTTTACCCGCGATCGGGTACCTTAAGAGTGTCCAGGTTACTCCCGCCGTTTACCCGCGCCTGGCCACATTAAGACAGGCAGGGCTATGCTGTGAGCGATTACAGCTGCCGGGTACCTTAAGAGAGTCCCATCTACTCCCGCCGTTTACACGCGCCTGGCCAGAATAAGATTGGCAGGGCTACGCATTGAGCGATTACAGACCCCGCGTACCTTAAGAGAGTCCCATCTACTCCCGCCGTTTACCCGCGATCGGGTACCTTAAGAGAGTCCAGGTTACTCCCGCCGTTTACCCGCGCCTGGCCACATTAAGATAGGCAGGGCTACGCATTGAGCGATTACAGACCCCGCGTACCTTAAGAGAGTCCCATCTACTCCCGCCGTTTACCCGCGATCGGGTACCTTAAGAGTGTCCAGGTTACTCCCGCCGTTTACCCGCGCCTGGCCACATTAAGACAGGCAGGGCTATGCTGTGAGCGATTACAGCTGCCGGGTACCT